>NC_056719.1:3914975-4121853 GCF_018831695.1 Puntigrus tetrazona | reverse complement strand
TCCTGATCCTCAGCAGATACTGTTAATAAACTTACAGCATCTTGTTCAATCCCAGTACATACTAATCATTCGAGAGCAGTATTACTTTAAGAACAGTGTCAGATAGAACATTTGTGAAAAAGAATGCATCATGGTATGCCAGAAAAAAGCTCTCTTAAGTGTGTGAGGGTGTGCGACACCTAGCGTTGGGTGTTTTAAAGCAGCCATGCGTAGCATTAGGGCTCTTCAGGCAGGGGCATAGAAGAACCAGCTGGGAGCTCAAACCTAGTGGTGTGGGAAGTAACAACCGTTTCATCTGTGTCAACATATGTTACACAGCTGAGCTTTCCTAAACCGAGGAGCTTTTCACCCAAACCAATCTCATTACACAAGACAACACCTCCTATTAAATGAGATGACGACAAGCGCAGATCATTTATCACAGGCTATTAACACCAATACGGTAAATCCTCGTGCTGCTGACTGGCAAAAATGACACTATCATTCCTGGCAAGTCAAAAGCGGTATGCATTGCTTTGCGTACTCATGTGCGTTTTACAGTGGGGAGGGGACTCTGGGGTTGCTATAGAAACCTACTCATCCAGGTAGCACGTTAACCATGAGAATGAGCAGCCTGCTTGGCACTCATTCTAATTCATTGTTAAACCAAACTCGCGGAGAAGTGCTGCAAACTCCCTCCACTTGAAACGCTCCAAGACTGTGAAAATACAAGATGGTTCATGTGTAACTGTACACCCTGAAAGGAATCACCATGACGTGGTACATTTCAACAGGGGAGGAAGTGCATCTCTATGGGAAGGAAATCTCGGGTTTAAACGCCCTATCATTATAAGATACCGTTATGACTCCATTAACCACGTTATCAATTTATATATCTGTCTTATCATGAAATGGGGGCAGAGATGCCTCGGAGGGTCTGTGTTTGAAAAAGGGTTTCTAGGGAAGCGTAGGATTATTCAGGACTCTCTCCTACACGTTTTGAGAGATAATCTCTGGAGTGGGGGACTAAAGGGACACTGCATGGGAATTCAAAATAGACATTTGTTGTGTGCCTGCCTCCTCTGTGCTTCATAACGTCATAACGGAACTGGATGCTATTAAGCACAGAGAACAAGTTAAAGATAAAATAATTAAATGAAATCTCAAACTCATTTGTTAAATGCTGCACAGAGACTCCCTGTATTTCTCAAGACACTCTTATATGGTGGTGGAGAAGCTTCCTCTACTGAACTCCAGAGATATATGCATGGGGTGTGATAATGATGCTACAGTGCTCAGGATGTCAACATGGTGATTGATTTATTCTTGGCTCTGCATTCTGCCGTCCTAAGACTCTTGGTGCCAAGAAGCCTGTGAGTTGGTTAGGCTGTGATTATCAGCGAATCTCTTTGTTTTTAACTAAATTTGAAAGAATAGTTCACTTAAAATGTGTAACAAATTGTAAACCTGTATGACATTTTTTTCTTTCAGTTTTGAACCCATGTTTGTTGGGTACTACCATACTACCGTATTTTGACATATTTTTGCAGACCAAGCCATAAGTTAACACCATTCTGATTCCCCACAAAAAATTGTTGTATAATTGCAAAAAAATAAGCTCTGTGACAAACAAGGTTTACAGTTCATATTTTTTTTTTTGGTTTGTCAGGATAATCATCAGAAGTCAATTTTGAACTGAAAAGTTGAAAGCCTCCGTAATCCCATTAGCCACTTGTTAGAATTCCATTTTTTTAAAGACACACAAAAGCATAAAAACAAAATCTGCAGAAAACATGGCCAAGTACAGCAAGAAAAATATCTTGAGCTTGTGTTAATCATAGACCTTATTTTAGGTATTTAACCACAGAAATCTATTGACTTTGAGACAATGGAACCAGTTCCTTTTTTCAGGCTCTAGGACACATTCCTGTAGCACTCTATTCAGAATTATTATTTCTCTCAACATTTATATTGCATTAATCACTAGAAATAGGCCACTTTGAATCACTTTGTGGCATCATGGATTTTGAGGCAGCTCAGGATAGCTTGTTAGCTGGGTATTAGAGTACTGTCATTTAAGCCTGTTTCCCCACTATCCTAAAAGAAACAGTGATGAATCTGGCTGAGATTCAAGGCTCGTTTGGCATTGAGAACATCCTGACTGACTTTGAATGTACACTAGCTTAATGTATTAGGAAGCCCTTCTTTGGATGATAACTCTTGAAAATGTCATGAAGCAAAGGGCCATAATTAAGACAAAGACGGAGGACTTTACATTAAGATTTACATTTCCAAAGGAATATACAATGCAAAACTAATGATGTACTGTACATTTACAAAGGACTATTATGGGTCTTTCACATAATAACATCCGTTTTAAAAGGTAGTGGCGCATGAAGATACATTTAATTGAGACAATGTGCTGACTGACATATTCTAATACTGGAAGCAAGCAAATAATGCATTTATTCACATGACTGTCTGAGTGGATTGTAAGAGGACCAGAAGGAGAACACAGGGCATGGGGTATTTTTAAATAAATCAATAACTATTGAACAGCAAGTGTCACTCAGCTAAGGCGGGGGATTCGCTGTAACCATGACAATCTGCGAGATGCGGTGGGAAAGCGGGCATTCCAGTTTTAAAAGTCTGACCCAGGACAACCCATAAAACAACAACCTAAAAACACAGTTTAGAAAATCTCTAACCCGCTGCCTCAAAATTCATGGAAATGCAGTAGAGTAACAATGCAGGTGGTGCATGTGTGTGTATTTTTGATAATAGATACACATGTTTAAAGAGAAACCATTGATCTATTATCATGCTTGCGAAAAATCACTCGAGTTCTTGCATCATCCTTCATCATGCATCTAAAAGTATGAAAATACATGATGTATGAACTGGGGCAATACCTAGCTATGAGAATGTATACTTAGAGAGAGAGAGAGAGAGAGAGAGAGAGAGAGAGAGAGAGGATTACTATGCTGCACATCTCCTCATGCAGAAACACATGCTGGAATCCCCACAGCCAGGCTGTAGGAGAGAGGAAGAAAGTGAGAGAAATGAAACAGAAAATTGCAGCAAAAGGGATAAATGAAAGAGGGAAATATTTACCGTCTCAGTTCCCAGTTCCAAAGACTCCTAAACCTCAAGAAAATGTTCCTTCCTTTCCCTTTTGCACTCTTCCTCTCCTCCTCCGTCTTGCTTTCTCTGGGCGTGCAAATGTCAGACAGCAGTAACGGCAGCTTTCTCTCTCTCTCTCTCTTTCTCGCTCTCCTCCTCTCTTTACAAGGCCTGCTGCATGCTGCAGAAGCAGAGGCACAGTGCTCCCCACCATACACTTCTCAGTCTGCCCTCCATCCCCTCCCCTGAGTGACTGATGCTGAATGCGGGTGGAGGAGAGAGGAAGTGGGAGGGGAAATTATGAAATAGGCTGTTGAGTGGGCGGCAACTCCTAAAACCGTGATCCTCCCTGCCGGTGCCAAACCTTCATGCAGAAGTGAAGCAGACACAGGGGAGTAGGTGGAGCTAATTGGGAAAAATCTTTAACATGTGTTTTGGCTTATGTACCCGTAAGAATAGGTTGGCCTTAATGTTGACTGAATGTTGATGAATGCCCAATGTTTGAGTTCTCAAGACAAACAAGGTTTGGAACAACATGAGGGTGAGTAATTAATGACAAAATGTAGATTTTTTGGGTGAAGTATCCCTTTAACAGTATTAATGTATTGAAACATTATATAAAATATTAGAATAAAATTAGTATATTTATTATGTTTATATAAATTTATATATTTAAGAAATATATTTGAAAAAATGTATTAAAAATTCAAAATGTGTATATATATATATATATATATATATATATATATATATATATATATTTTTTTTTTTTTTTGAATAGAAACATATAAATGTATTTACATGTAAATATTTTGAAATTATATAATGTGTGTGTGTGTGTGTGTGTGTGTGTGTGTTTATATATACATAATATACACAGTACACATGCATAAATTATTAATAATTTATTAAATTATTTACAGAACATTAGAAAACCAACAGATCAATTGCAACTAAAATTAAATTGTAGAGTAAATCTGATATTGTTTTCCAGAAAATAAAAGATTTACCCTTTCAAACTATTTGAAACAACTTTCCATTTTAAACAATAATTTCTGTTTTATGCTCTTTAACTTGCATATCATGTCGCATCATGTACAGAGGCTCTCGCTACCCTGCTTGGAGGTACCGTCCTCTTTCTTTCACCTGTCTGCTGTAATCAGCACTGCTTTAAGGGAGTCCCACATCTGAGAAACCCTGCAGGCAGACTGATACCTCTGCTTGCAAACATGACTAGGTATAAAATGATGCAGGATGCGGCTTTCGGCTCGCTCTAAGAGGGAGATCTACACACCGTGCCGAAATAGAGCTTGCAAGTGTAATGGATACTGAAGCATCATACCACAAAGCTTTTAAGCGCCCGATAAAAATTGTGGGATTCCATATGTATGGGTGGCCTATATAGATTTCCAGTTAAAAGGAGTGCATATACATTACAGAAACAGTGAAGGCAAGCACACTGAATATTAAAACTTAACACTGTGTCATGGTTTTGTGGCAGCTGAAGTTTCAAAATAAGGATTTCTTCTCTTTGTTACCAATGGGCAGGGAAAAATTAGTTTCATTGATGGTATGAAATATTTTCAATTCACTTCAGAAGGTGAAGAAAAAGTCCTTCACTACACTGGGTCACTGTACTACTTCACTGCTCACTGTCCATGATGGTAAAAATGGATACAAGTGTAATGGTGTCTAGAAATCATCTGCAGTCTTCAATCTTTTTAAAAAGAAAAGCAAGTATTTCATGAGGATAGGTTAACAGTGTAGAGTCACTCTCCAGAGAGGTCTGGGAGAGTTAGGATGGTTACTATTTACATTTCCTTCGACGGTTTGTTCTTGACAGAAGCTTCTCTTAAGATTATAACTTTAGACAGACATTAGTAAGACACATCAAGTGCGCGCAAAAATGTATTCTTATTGCTGAACTATATTTATTGTGGTGACACACGTTGGAAATTAGTTTTCTTGACATAAAATCTCAAATATCTAATTGAATATGGAAAATACCGTTACCCTGCTGATTTTAACATGACTATAGCAGAGACCTGGTTAGTTTTAAACCCTTGACTGTAAGTATCTCTCTGGGATGCTTCAATTAGAGGAACAGCAGAAGGGATATTCACTCTAGAAACTAAACCGAATATCTTCCTGAAGGTGTTTTTGTTGTTTTTGCTCTCCCTTCCATACAAGTCACAGAAGCACGACTCTAAAATGGGAATTTACAAGCAGCAGAGGAATAAATATTAATCCCAGGTTTTAGTTTACAGGCAGTGATTCATTCTGTTTTGGCAACTGGCATGCAGAAATCAATTGTGAAAATTGCTTTCAGAGACTGAGGTCACAATATTATTCCCCACGGCCAATCATGCTCATAATATATGACTTTCACATAATGCTGTGGATTTTAAGAAATTAGGCAAGTGATTAACAAAACTGTAATTTAAAGAAGGAACTTCAAATTAATGTTTCTTGTTTACACAAAATATTTCAAAACTAACTGGGTTAGATATCAGTACAGTATCAATTACTAAAGATATTTTAATAAATCACTATCATTTATATTGCATATTTAATAGCCCATTAATGTTAGTTTTAAACAAACATTACATCGTAATTAATTTTTTAGCAATCTAAGTGAATATTTAAAAAGAGTAATAATCTAATAAAATCATTTAATGTAAGAATTCAAAATGATTATTCTCTTTAATTACATAATACCACAATTCACTACAACCACAAACAACTTACTTGAATTTAGTTTTCATTTATTCATTACAAGAATAAGTATATCTGTATCAGATTAATTTTAATATTGTGCATATTGAAATCTAACTTTCAAGTACAGTTCTATCATGACAGCCTTCAGAGCGTTCAGCAAAGTAAAGAGCATGACAATGTGTTCATTTGTTGGTCATGGTAAATATGCTATGCCGCTGCTTGCCACTGCCAATACATCCATATCATATATAATATAAAATGAATGACTCCATAGCGGATCTGTGAAGGCGGAACTGAAGGGTTTCTTAAATGTTGAGCAGCAAGCTTATTGGCTGCTGATACAAAGAAGAAATCAGCTGTGCCATGTGACAACGATGTCATTATGTCAGATTGAGTTAGACCTATCAGAATCTATTCATCTAGAATTTCCTAACAGAATTTTGGATGTGTTTTTATTTCAGATGACACTCGAGCAAATACAGTGTTATACTGCGGTCACATTTCAGCACAAGATGGCTAATAACAAAATTAACGACAAACTCTCAGTGGGCACATATTCAGCTGGAGCCGATGCTTCCTGTCCCAGTCTAACTATTGAGACAAGGATCTGGAATGGAATGGACCTCCTGCTCCAAATGACTCCAGCGGTCGATGCAATGGAGAGGAAAATACAGTTAAGCAGGCAGCATAGCCCAGCTAAGAGATCACTGTCTCAGTGTAATTCTATTAGAGGACATGGCAACCCAAGTCAGGGCCCAGCCCTATCTTCTCTTGACTGGCAACATCTTCACAGAAAAACACTGTGTACACCTTTCACTCATCTAAATTCTCTACCGAAACATACTTTGGCTCAGCTAATTAAGTAGATGTGCCTCTGTTCGGACTCTTATTACTCTTCTTTTGTCATTATAGTCATGACTGTTATTCATTAAACTAATTATACTACAACCAGGTGTTTCCACGGCCTTGCTTTCTCCACAGGACAGGCAGGGCCATAAAGATGAGGTGGGCGGGTCCTAGGCAGCGGCAGGCGTGAGACACTTCCTCTAGAGACAGAAGGTCATTCCTCACCACAGGTTCACTCTTTGCGCTGTCCGTCAGAGATGGTCGCCTGGCAACCAGCCACAGGACTCGCACTGCAATGACTGTCACGGCATATTCGCCTAGTTTAACACTATCACAACTGAAGCTAATAAATGAAGAGGTGTGATCATTTTAAATCTGAACCAATGCCAGCTTCGGCAGACTTGGCATTCCTTTCTCTCTCTTTCAATTAAAGGACGTCAGGCAGGTTTGCATTAAAACAGCACAGAAAATTTAACTGTGTGTTAAGTTTATTACTAAAGTTTGGTCAAAGGCATAAAAAGTGCATTCATAGTTGCACCTGTTATGCTGCTTACTATTTTTTGTTGAAACTTGTTGATACTTTTTCAGGATTCTTTGATAAATAGAAAAAAAATCTGCATTTATTATTTATTCAAAATGGAAGTATTTTGTAACATTTTAGATTTCTTTACTGCAGCTTTTGAATTGAATTAATCCTTGCTCAATGAACATTAGCCTTAAAAAATATTACAGAGCCTATACTTTTGAAAGGAAGTGGAATTTAGAACATAAAATTGAGCCATCCGCTCAAACTCTCCTTAATAAAATTCTTATGGAAAATATTGCAATGTCTGGTTCAGTGAACAAATCATTCTTCAGAGTCCAAGTTCAGAAAACTGGTCTGAATCAGGCTGATAGTCACTAACTGAAAAATCGAAATGCAACTGTGTGTGGAGGGAAGATTATCAGTTTCCTTCAAAGATGCAAAGAAGATAGTAATAAGTGATGACTTGATTTTCATCCCTTTCCTCATACAATTAAAAAAACTCCTTGCTTAATTTCAGGTAAAATTCAAAAAGTATGCTCTAAAGTACAACAAACTTTCTCAGCAGTGCTCAAGCTCAGTTAAATTTGTGCATGTCACTTCCATCTCCATTCAGCGGAATGAAAATTGATCTGTTGCAACCGGAGGCTTATAACAAAAGCCATTATTATGGTCTGTCAGTTTTCCATTACCAACCTGTCCTCCCTCACCAGTGGGCTTGTTGCCAGGGCAACAGCTTCAGCATCACACCACAGCAGACAATTCAGGGACTTCCTGTGCATTTTACCTTACAGAAAACAACTGTTGCTATCACTCATTAAGCTTCTCACCAGGGAAGAGAAGTTTCAGACAACATGCTGAAATCTAGAAGTGTGACTGTTGCCAAAAAACTGAACAAATAAGCAACAAAGACACAGCAGAAACGGACTTACCAGAGATCTGTGCTGCTGTTTATGCTGTCTGAGAGTGGCTAGCTCAAGTTTAAGAGCTCTGTTCTTTTCCTCTAAGAGGTGGCAGCGGTTCACATGGTGGGCTGCGTGAGAGGCCAGGTGCAACGGCTGGGCCTCCTGCTTCAGCTGCAGGGAAGAGGGCAGACAGGGCAGTGACTTAACAAGCAAACTTTCAGGATGAACACAGAGGACACAATCCAGCGTGCTAAGTTAAAGTGCATCTATTTTCCCCTTTTACAAGATGCAATATAAGTCTCAAGTGTCCCCAGAATGTGCCTGTGAAGCTTCAGCTCAAAACACCCATGAGATCATTTATTTTATCATTTTGAAAATGCTATTTTCGTGCAAGTTTTTTTAAATGCCAATGAGCTCCCCACCCACGTTTTCAGAACAGGGCTGTACCTTTCCATCACAGCGGAAACTTCTGATATATGTTTTTCTAAGCGCACACTTCTGAAGCGCATGCACTGAAAGCGGCTCTGACATGGCATGTCAGTACTAAACTAAGCTCTCTTTCATCTCTTATTGTGCTTAAACTGTCAGTTTATGTTAAAATAAAAACACACAAGCCACAAAAATGAATTTATATAGCTGGACTTATATAGCTGGTTGTGTACACGCACTGCCAACGTACATTAATGTTCAAACAACGTGTAAAAGTGAGTTTTGCATAGCTGGTGCCCTTTAAGATTTATTTTATTTTAAAATGATCCCTCTCATCTCAGAAATTTCAACTTTAAGTAAACCACTTGTTCATGTGCATTTCCATGTAAAATAGTTTGGCTCTGTGGCACTTTTAGATGTTTTGGCAGTAATTTGAGCAGTCCGATGCAACTTTTGTTCAGCCAGTGGTGTGAGGGACTATCGGACGGTTCAGGAAACCTCTTTGAAAAAACAGTCGTAACTGTTTTTATCGCTAAAAATTACAAAGTACATTTTTCAAAGTTTAAGACTTATTATATAACAAACATCTGAAATTCATATTTAAATAATAAGCATGGGGAAAATCCTTAAAAAATCTTTGTTGTAGGCGTCAACACAAGACTTCTAGTCACAAAAATCAATCTCTGTAATGTTACTTAAACATTACACTGCTGCAATTTAGGCTGCAAAGAATCACGCCCAGATTATCGAGCATTTGCTTGTTTTTTCTCATACTTGCCAACTGTGCGGTGCTGACATAAACACAGCACTGTAACAAAGCCGAAGCACTGCATTAGAAGCCATCTGATCCCAAACCAGACTTTGTAACCTACTCATGGTCACTCGAGAAATACTTTTATACCTTAACATAATTGAGGTACACAGTGCCAAAGTCTCTATAGGACATTTTAAACTAAAAAAGCACATAATTAGTTAATCTGTTACTGCTACATAAAATGAACTAATGTGACATGTCAGATGTTAAAATTTTAGGATAAGTACTGACCATGAAGCACATAGTGGCAAACATTACATTTGGCTCTTGTTGAACCCTGAAAAGTTTACTCTGTAAAAGCAAGATATAGCTAAGCTAAGGTCATACCACACATAAATGCAACCTGAAAAGCCGCCCTTGTTCATTTGACATCATATCTCTCTCCCCATTTCTCTTTATAATTTTGCATTCTGCAACCTACAAAATGCAGCACATTATATTTTATCATAATCATCATATTTCAGATTTTCAGATTTAAAATTAACAGAAAAAAAATCTCAAATGTAGCTTTTTGTATCTGGATAGAAACATTAGGAAGCTCAGTTTAAAGAAAGTGTAACAACGACAACAACAATAAAAGCATTACTAGCCTTTTTAAATGTGTTTCGCCAACACCGATAACAGTTGGTGGATCAAATATAGCATCACTAATAATGAGGCACACATACAATTAAGTCTTAAACACATTTTAAACACTCAAATCAACTGCCAGCCTTTTGGCCTGTAGTATCAATGCCAGAAACACAACAGTTGCCAATCACATTATGTGTGTTTCAAAGCTCTCGCGTCTGTTTTGTGTGTCTGTGTGGATTTAACTGAGAGATCTTACATAATCTCAGAAAACAGTCTGCTGTATCAGAATAGTAATACTACCAATCACACTGTGGTGTATGTGCCAGGTCTCCAGCTGGTTTGCATGCTACACTACATTAGCAGATTCAGTCACAGCCAGTCAACCTACTGCCCCATCAGTACCAACCCAACCAGAGCCAGCAGAGCTACGGAAACACAGACTGTTCAAACACACAGCTTAATAAATACAACTTCTCATGTATAACAAGTGAAAAGCACTGCAAGCAGGATGGAGGCATTAACCAGGGAACTAATGAGCCATTAGACAACAAATCAAGCCGATAGTCAAAAAAAAAAAAAGAGTAATGTCTGTTAACAAAAGGAGCTCCATTGTAGCAGGTTCATTTGGAAAATGAACTGAAGAAACACTTTTTTACTCCAGCTGTGTGGTGACTGCCCTGGGGACTGTGACGACTGCGGTGGGAGTGAAAAAAAAAAAACCTAATGTATGACCTAATGTGCATATTTACACTTAACCATGACCTTGACCAGCTGTTGCCCGAGAGCCCCAGAAATAAACATTAACACGGATCAACTCATATCCTCAGGTTATCTGCGTGTTTGCATCCTCTGAACTTCCTGTAGAAGACTAAGCAACAAGACATCATCGCAATCCACCACCTGACTCCAGATGCTGCCAGGTCAAATGTCTCCCTGCACATCTGGATCGTGCCATATCCTGTAGAATGCTCTCTTGCCTTTCTTTGCAGTATTCCAGAGCTGGAATGAACCAGCGCACGTTCTGTTCTGAGCCAAGGAAGGGCGACATGTAGGCATAACGGCACAGCATTTCACACACATCCTCTTTGCTACTGATCTCATTCATATCAAACATGATCTGTGTGCGTACTGTACCTTAACGCTAGCCGCTTCCACCTCTGCTTCTTCTCCTTAGCGCTCCCGCTCCCTTATATCACCGGCTGCCAGGAGTGGCAGTGACGACACGTCTGTGGTGTGTGTTTGTGTGTGGCTCTGTGCTCATGCGTGCATGTGTGTCCCTGCAGAAGCCCTGAGCTGGAACAGGAGTCAGACAGTGTAAGAGCGTCTCCAGGCTCTCTAGGAGTGGTGCAACAGAACGGTGTGTTCCCTTTCTTGCTCTCTTTCTCTCTCCGTCTCTCTCACACACACACACACACGGTCATAGAGAATTGCGCATGCTCCTCGATATACTCTCTCCTGCTCTCCTACAGTACGCACACACAGGCTTTCTCTCTGTATCCTTACTCTTGCACACACGGTGAGCAGTGAAGTGTAGAGCCACTCCCATCACTGATGTGTAAATCATTTGCCTTTTCATGCTTGGCCTTTCTAATGCTGCAAAAGCCAATTCAATGCATCTAATCATTTGCTGTAATGCTATTAGTATTATTTAAGTGACATAATCTGGGGTTTTGCTGGCCCGTATATGATGATACCCTTCCTTATATATAAAGGCACATAATATAGATATGTTTAAAATATATTTTTTAAATATTTATTTATATAAAAACCTCGACACTGTATGTTTCTGAATATATTTACAATAAAATAATAGATTTTTAGTAGAATTTAATAATAGTATTTTTATTGCTTTATTACATTATCAATTTGTCATTTTTGTAAATGACTACTTTTTATTTTTATTATTAGCTTTTTTATTAATTATTATTTTTATTGTTATTTTCCATCTTTTTATTATTTATCTAAATTTTGAACTATTTTCTCAGGACCTTTCTACTGACAACTCTTTTATTTATTACTTTAGGTACTGAATATAGATAAATTATTCCCACGTGTGCCATTTCCATTAGCCATCACTCCCATTTGAATGAATAATAAACAGGTTTAGATTTGTAATTTATAAAGGCTTTAAGTATATAAGAGAATTTGTAGCAAGATATTCCTCCTGGTCTTCTTCACAAGCTTAATATGGACACCATATTTAATGTTTCACATATATGGGTTATACTGCATCTTGGGTTATCTTGTTCTCCATATGCCACCTAGAAATGTTGGTATTGCTATCGTGCCCTACTGTGATTTGTTAGCGTTATCTCAAGGAACAGAGAGGAAAAAAATAGGGCGTTCTGCTCCATTCATCCCACAGCGACACCAAACAAGGGGAAATTAAGTTCACCGTCTCGGAATATCACACAGTTACATCAGATTTTAATGCACACAGGGGCATTAAGAGGGATTACTTAGACAGCATGGTAGGCACATCCCAGCCATTAGCCACTCTTTGCGCTGAGGAAACAGGTCTTGTTGGAGGCAAAAAAAAAAACAGATTCCCAATACGGAATGTGTTACAGTCTCCTCAGCTCTGTTGCCAAGCAACCCCAGCTGCTCCTGTAGTGCTGCGTGCCCTGTCCCCCTCCTCCCAACCCCCCAGCACTGGGGCAGTCCTCTACAAATGCGTCAGTTTAAGATGGCATGTCTATTCTCAAGGGAGGGGACCAGGCCTACACTTTCGAGATGATCCTGATAGGACACTGCATTGCAACCACACCCTCTGTCTACGTGCATCACCTGTCATTTCCTCACATGACACAAACACACCCTCCATTGGCTGGTGGGGCTGATTGTGCTGGCTCGTTGTACTCTGATTGGTAGTTGAGGATGTTGAGGCTGCGTGAATGTATATGTAGCAGAATAGTGCCCCCTTGTGTAAAAGAACCATCATTTCTACTGGACGTACTGTGTGTGAGAAACCATTAGGGATTTAACAGGACTACTCACCTTCTTTTGGGCCCGTGCACGATTGGCATCTCCTGCTGCTATGATTGACAGCTGTCGCTGGATCCACAGCAGTTCAGTCTGTGACTGCCTGAGAAGCTGCTCTACGTCAATTCTTTGACCTCGCATCTCCTACAACACTAACACAATGAATGCACAAACAGACAAATGGTGCTCTTTAAAAGTATCTGAACATTTAGGTCATACTTACCAAAAAGTAAAGTATAAAACTCAGCTAGTGGAAAAAAACTATAAACATAAATGATGGTAGGTTTTCTCAGAATGAACTCTTATATTCTTAGCCATTTGGAATTATTTGCAATAAACTGCAAACACTGGGAGGGTGGTTATGTCATATCCCTGATGAAAAAAACCCTGATAAACCTAGGCTGGTTGGCTGGTCTTAGCTGGTTTAGGCTGGAGGTAGCTGGTTTTAGCTTGTCTTCCTGCTACGACCAGCCTGGCAAAACTCCTTTAAAACCAACTTGCCGACCAGCTTAAATCAGCAAAGACCAGGCTGTGGAGACCGGCTAAACCAACCAACTTGGGTTTAGCAGTTTTGTTTCATTTACTTACATACCAGTAGATAATTGATATAAGTTGAATTAGTTACTATAGCCTAGGAATGGTTAGCTCCACTAACTGTGCTGATAAAACTGGTAACACTGGTTAGTTGTTGCGTTTAAAAGTGAATGATTTGGGTTTTTTTGCCTTTCCCTCAACTTCCCTTCGTCTCTTTCTTGACTCAGATGTACGCCGTACACTGATTGAGTGGCCCCTGCTGGCAGAATGAACAAAATATTATTTAACCGGTATGTTTGTGTATATTTACTGATCATGGCATCACATGACATCTGCCACAGAGCTGTTTAATTAGATACTTTAGTTTGATGCACCACTCTATATGCAGGTATACACGGTTTGTTTTATATATGTCATAATCGTGCGATATTTATAATAGGTATATAATAGTAGTTACTAATCCATAATAGATCATAATTTAGGTGATGCTGCTAGTGTGCTATAATGAACTATAGACCATCAATCTGCTGCGATTACTGAAACTAACTGTTATGCCAAGACTTTTTAGAAACTCTTAAGTTCATGCTGTAAACCTGATTTTGAAGACACAAAAACAACTCAATTTCCTCAGTTTCATCTAGTCTGCTTTTAAAAGTATTCAAAACACATACATCAAACATTCTCAGTATATTCCTCACTACATATACATATATACACATATACATACATACATATACATACATATATATATACATATACATACATATACATATACATACATATACATATATACATATACATTATATATATATATATATATATATATATATATATATATATATATATATATATATATATATATATATATATATATATATATACACACACATATACACACACACACACACACACACATTTATATACACATTTGAAGAGAGGTTTGAGAAATACCCCAGCTTTTTAGTGACAAGAAAATGGCTGCTCTTGCCCTTTGCCCTGCTCCTAAGATCCCTACTGAAACACATTACACCTGCATACAGTTCAGCACCTCACCATGGGCAGCTGTGAGACTGACATATTCAGACACCTATTCAGACTAGACTGCAGTGAACAGCTATTAGAGGTGACAGGTGACCCGGGACAGTGATAGCCAAATAGCACAGCCAGAGGCTGAAATACATCCGTGAACTGATACAAAATTCCAGAATAACCTCTAAACAAATAATTACACATAATTTACAACCTTAAAATTACACATAATTATGTTTCTTCCAATACCGTATTTCTTTCCTTACCTTTTTATTTGATGTCTTCTTGTCTTCTTTTCGTCTCGTACTGCGGCCCTGTTGACAGCAGCCCAACTTAATGTTAAGGAAAACTGTATGTTCTGTTACATCTGTTACATTCTGGCAAGTTAACAGAAAGATTGAGTGCAAGTAAGACCATGACATTTTCTCCAAGGTATAACAAGCTGCGAATGTGAGAAAGAGAGCAAAACTAAACAGAGGGAGAGAGAAACTGCCTTTTCTCCAAAGTGTGTATCTTTGCTGAAAGATGCAGTATAGACCTGCTTTTTGTAACACAAACAGCAAAGACAGAGAGTATGTGTGTCTAAATCTTCCCCTCCTACAGCTCCCACAACAGTCGCTACTTGCTGAGTGACCATATGGCAGAGTAAAGATGGACAGAGATGAGTCAAAATGGGCAATGAAGAAATGAACCAGGAGACATATGCTGCAGGTATTTCTATGGACGGAAGTACTGTGGTTTGATATGTTTAAATATAGAGAGAACTATAATAAAAAACCTATAGCATAACGAGGCTAGTCGGAGTCAAATGTAGATCTATATTTAGAGACAACAGACTTGTTCCCGCTTAGCTATTCTTTCTTTGTCAGGACTGAAGAACTATTAATATCTTCATGTTTGCATGTGGGAAAAGACTAATTTTGAGACTGAAAATGTTTTGAATGCATCAGTTCCTCCTGAGATTACACACATGCTATAAGGTAAACCAACAGACTTTCAGCTAAATATCTATCTATAGTGATAATTAGAAGAAATATTACTTGAGCAGCAAGGCCATTAAAATGATATTAAAAGAATCGTGGCAGAGAAAAATGGTGTTCAGCATTGTCAACAGTGAGCTAAATGTAATACATCAGTTTTAACATATATTACCAAAAAAGAAATTTTTTAGATTACATTCTATATTACAATAAAACTACAACGTGATGGTCAAACATTTTAATAAAAAAGTAGCAAAGCAACTTTCTGTAACTAGACTTATTTATTTCATTTTTAAACCAGGTCAGAAAGTCTTATTCTGAATGCAGATGCATTAGTTGAAATGCACAAAATGTCTGTTTCCCAACTGCCATTGAATTGAAAAAAGAAGGTACAGTTTGACTGAAAAGCGTGTATGTGAACACCTTAATCAGTCTTTGATGGAAAGAGGGGAAAGAGGAGGTGTAGACCTGAACAGGAATAAATTAAGCATGTATTGAATGTATATAGCGTGAATATTCCCTATGAGCAACATTAGTCCATCTAAACACACCTGTTGACACTCACGTGATCGTAGTCATATTGCGTCAGAAAAATTCTGCTAGTGTTGTCTATGTATCTGAGAGCAAGCTTAATCATTAACCATCTAAGCAGAAACAAATAAAAGCCGTTTGTTTGCAAATGGGCAAATCCCAAAGATAGCTACAAATGATCTGACCAGCAAAAAGATATACAGGGTGTTGAATAAATACTGTGACACAATGGGATTTTAAAGAAAAGGCAAGGAATATGAATCCTTCACTTTCATCCTTCTTTTTCAACTCAAACGCAAGCAGCTTACATTCAAAAGTTCAAGATTCATTCAAGAGCTCTTGCTAGTAGCTGGTTTTGCTTTGCTCTTGAATATAGGCAGTCTTATCCTCCAGGACTTCTTGTAATCAACAGCTTTTTCAATGTTCTCTTTCCCTTGATCTACATAGTTTCCAGCTCGCATCACGGTCTTTGCTATGTTGTTTGCCATTTCACTCTATTAAAGGGGGACGAAACATAAAATTATTATATGGCAAGATCCCATGGCGCTTATGCACAATACTTTCATCATTACATGCATTTTAATAAGACACTTGTGTAAATCGACTATTCTTCCTAGATACACTAAAATGTTTTTAATAATTTTAATAACGTTCAGTGGTTTTAAAACAGGGCTGTCCAAACTCGATCCTTGAGGGCCGGTGTCCTGCAGGTGTGTTAAGGCAAGTCGGAGCTAAACTCCAGGACCGAGTTTGGACAGCCCGGTTTTAAAACTTTTTTCCTGGGGACCTACAGCTCTGCACATTTTGCATGTGTCCCTAATTTACACCTGATTCAGATCATCAGCTCCATAAACTCCGTTGAGTTTATCAGATAAGGAGACATGCAAAGGTGCAGAGCAGGTGGGCCCACAGGAACAAGTTTGAAGGATTGAAAACCACTGTTCTAAGGCATGGTGCATCTTTTATTTTGGTTAATTCACTGAGCTCTCCCAGCAAACATACAGTACCTGGCTATTGACTAACATGGCTATATCCATAAACATGCTATGCAGCTCTCGAATGCTGGCCTCCAGAGAGAGAATATCCATATGCCGTAACTCAATCTCATTCAGTGCTTGCCTCGTCGTGATGCAGGAGTTGATCTGCGCACAAAGAATTGTATTAACATTTGAAGGGAACCTCATGTGGAAAAGTGCGTTCAGCTGTTAACCTTGAAACTTACATTTGAGGTAAACACAGCAGGGTTGTTACTTTGCAGCAAAACCTCAGTCTCCTCTTCGGTGACAACCTGGCCACCTTTAAAAACATTTAATTTTATTTATTTTAATATTTTAAATGTCTTTACTGTCTTACTTTGGATTAAATTAATGCATGCGTGCTGAATAAAAGTATAAATTCTGACCCCAAAGTAAACTAGATACAATTTTAAATATAATACAATACAATATAATATAATATACTGGGCAGTGGTGACCGAAGTCATTTGTTCTGGCGTGCATTAGTTAGTTCACTCACTGATTTCCAGCTGTCTTTGTATGTGATCTTTACTCTTTGTCCGGAAAGATAGCAGTTCTTCGTTGTACATATTCATTATTTCTGCAAACCTTAGTGAAAGCACTGTGTGCTATAGATTAACAAAATAAAGACACGTTTTAATAAAACAAGTATCTGAAGAACAATACTGAATTTGTAATACAGAGTAACATCTCACCTGAGTAGTCTGGATGCGAAAGTACACGGAGCTGCTGTTAGCATTCTCATACTCTGAGAATTTTCCTTCTAAATCTATATGAACAATCATAGTATCGTGTTTGTAAACGTGAGACAAAAGATTCAGTGACAGAATGAACATTACAATCTTTGGTGTACTGGTCAAGACGGTGTACTTCAGTTGAAGTTAAACCCAAAGACGATAGAGTAGAAGATAAAATATAACTTGTTCAATTCCTTAAAAAAAGAGGAAACACTTTAATCCAAAATGTCCAATAAAGCACAACAGAAGCAAGCTTCACTATTTGCAAGTCAAATCATCCCTTAATAATTTCCCCTAAAAATCTTTCATTTCAGAGCTCTGTATATCCACCTTTTCTTGAAATTAATAAAAATTAATAAAATTACCTTTTATTTTAGCTTTGATTACATCGGCTGTGTGCTTGATGTCACTGCTAAACTGCTCAAGTTCCTCTCTCACATCTGTTAATAAGAATAGACATAAAAATGTTGTACAGAGAAACACAGAGTAGAAGTGAACTGTTCTCATGCCTTTTGAACAATAAGACAAAAACATTTTACATTTCCCAAATTTCATAGGTGTCTAATGCATAATACTGTAATACTGTACTCACAATTTGGTGGGTTGATTTCTGTCAAAATGGTACTATGTCTCAGCTTTACTTCTTCCACACAGAGGGAAATTCTCTGTATAAGTCGCTGAACCTCATTAACCTGTACACACGAACATGCACGGGTAAATTTCTTCTTCGAGTTTTTAGTAAAAATGCAAAGATAAAGTAACAGTTCCACGCATAAAAAGGCGTGCAGATGTTTAAAGTGCACATATACAGACCTTGGGGAGGAATTCCTCTAGGAAAGCGTTGGACTCTACTGGAGCGATGATAATGTCATGGCAGAGCTGATCAGGGAAGGGTCACAGACAAAACTAATTTTATAAAAAAGTCAGGAAGAAAGCTGGAACTTTTCTGTCGTATGAACCACTGGCTTCAGCGAATTAAACTTTGTTTTAACATAATAATCAATGCATGTTATCAAGCTGTATTTACGATAGTGAAACTAAGTATACATACACAAATCTTAAACTATCACAGTCTTTTATATCTAAATAACATAAATTTAGGAAATAATGTGAAGTCTCACGGCTGTTAAATCGCCCAGACGGTCCTTCATTTCGACTTCAAATTAATTTCTCACCCGCTACACTACGCACAGCATGACAGAATGATTCGTTGCTAAACTGAGGTGAACGAATCGTTCTTTTGAGTTGAATCTCTTCAGCGATCCAGTTGAAATGATTCACAAAATCGCGCTGAACGATTCATTTGATGTGTACCGAGAATTGATACGAACTGTTCGATCGAACCGATTCGCAGAAAAGCGAATCGGACTTTACAAACAAAAGACAGGTTACAGCCCCGCCTTATTTTACTTCCGTACATCTAGGTGTGCTGAATAAACACCGTCGTTCTCGTTTTATATTATATACGCATGCAGATTAGAGATTAGTTACAGCACTTCTGTTATTAAGGTAAACAAAAGTAAAACAGTGTGAATAAAAGTTACTGTTTAGAAAACAAAAGCGTGGGTTTACAGTTGTCGTGCAGAGTATTATTATTATTATTATATATTTTTGAGTGTTCTTGTTGTTTACATTATTTTATAGCTTATTATTTGAATTATTGTACTGTATGACAATGAGCCTCATATATTGAAAGCTTAAATAACTGCAAGCTCCTGATAGCGGAAAGCCTGAAATAAAATACATTATAAATGCGTAACTGTTTTTATATATATATATATATATATATATATATATATATATATATATATATATATATATATATATTCATTCATCTCAACAGTTCTAGTCTTTGTAGTAGAGTTGACTAGTAGATGGCGCTGTCACAAAAAAACAAAAAACACGCTCATTCTTGCACATGCGCATAACGTTAGCTAGCTGCAGCTACCATGACAACGTATATATACACAAACACACTCGCAGTGCTGAGGAAAGAGCGGTTGTTTTATCTATTTAGTTTTATCTTATCAATACAAACTTATTTTAAGCTTACATACCGATAAATTTGAATTATTTACCACTTATTTAAAAGCAAAAAAATGTCAGTTCCTCACAAAGTTGGGACATTGAAATCTAAACAGGTAAGCCTATGTTATTATCAAGAATGCTAATTAATAAATAATTGTTTTCTAAACTACTTTTAAAACTTAACAGCAAACAAATCTAACTCCGCTTTAAAGCTACATTTTAAAGCTAAATTTCATTTTAAATTTTCAGGGCAGGCTTTTTCAAGTCAACATCTAGTTAATGACTGCTATTTCACTTAAGAATTGCGCTGCACTGATAGAGACCCAAAGATTTATATTTTCTTTCTTAAAATGAAGGCACCTAATATTAACAGCCACCAAAAGGCAGCTGTGGCAAAGGGTGTCAAAGCCATTGGAAAGAAGAAGGTAACACAATTTTCATTGAGATAGGAATGAATGTTTTGTCGCACAGGGATTGTAGCCTCTTTTGTCATGTAGGATGAGGAGGAAGGGCAAGACACGGCTGAAGGAGAGGAATGGATGCAGGGGAAAACTCTCGTGAAGCCTCCAGACCAGCTGGACTTAACTGAAGCAGTGTGTAAACCTGGAGAGGACCTGTGGTCTGGCTCTGCCTACTTTATGTCATATTTTAGCAATGTTGGGATCATTACTTACACATTTGTATTTCTTGTCTTCAAAAGGAGCTGAATGAAGAGATTACCCGAGTACTAAAAGCAAGCAATCCAAATGCTCCACAAAACGTTGTCAGATACAGTTTCAAAGTAAAATAAAAACACTGCAGCACCTCTACAACTTATTGAAATGATGGTCCTTTACCATAAGGATGTAAAATCAGCGTAACAAATCACTAAAAGCTGTTGTCTTTTCAGGAGGGCTGCTATAAACCAATTGTCTTTGTGGATCAGATGGCTATTCACTTTGAACTAGAAGGGAATCTTGTGCACAAAGAATCTGATGAAGGTCGGAGATTGATGGCTAAACAAGCTGAAGTGGATGACGGCGGAGGAGATGAGAGGCCAGATAATGTGGCCATCAAAGCTGGCAAGAGAGAGCAGAAACTCACCAACCAATTCAACTTTAACGAGAGAGCTTCTCAGACGCTAAACAATGCTCCAAGAGTAAGAGTAACTATGGATTACATTTCTGAAGTTTTATCTGCCTTCTGTTTATTGCTAAGTCGTTTAACAGGTGTGATTTTGCAGATTCTCTTTTACATGGACACAATGGTGAAAGCTCATAGACAGACTTAATTTTGTGTACTTTCAGTTTATGCATAAGCCACTTTAGTTTTTAATTTATGTTTTGCAGGACATGAGTTGTCAAACTGAGCCTCCTCCTCGTGCAAACTTCTCAGCTACAGCCAATCAGGTGGGAAACTCTATGCATGTGCTTGTAAATTATTTGTATAAAATTACAGCAATTACAATTAAAACTGTGCCCTGCTCTTTCTGTAGTGGGAGATTTATGACTTTTACACAGAGGAGCTTCAAAGGCGGGAGAAAAGTAAAGAGAAGCACGAAGGCCAGTTCCTAATTAAGGAGGAGGACAAGAGCAAGAAAAAGATGATTCAAGCTGAGACTCAGGTGGCTAGACAAGAAATATGTACAGTATAATCAAGAAAATGATCATTTAGTTCAAGAAAGCGATTGATTTGTTTTAAAAGACGAGAGTTAAAGGAACTTTATAACCTTTTGCTTTACAGAATGATGACATATCCCAATTAGCCAAGGCGGTCAAGATCATTGAGCGTATGGCGAATCAAAATATATTTGATGATATTGCTCAAGGTAATTATTAAAAATAAAGTATTTTTACTGCCACACCCTTTATTTTAGATGGACAGACATTTCAAAGTGTTCAAAAAGGAGCATGCAATTGACTGATGTAAATGCCATTATATCCAAACCTTAGATTTCATGTACTTTGATGATGCATCCGATGAATTCAGAGGAGAGAAGGGCACTCTTCTCCCTCTATGGACATTTCAGTATGATAATGCCAAAAGTCTGTCTGTGACTGCCCTCTGCTGGTAAGTTTCACACTAAAAACAAATGCAGTCATTTTTGAGCACAAGAAATATGACCATTTAAGTGACATATTGTGTTTTTGTTTATTTCTAGGAATCACAAATACAATGATTTGTTTGCTGTCGGTCTGGGTTCTAGTAAGTTTACTATTTATCTTATACAAAGAATAATTTGCAAGTTAGATTATGAAATGTGCTCTGAAATGTGTTTCATCTGCTCCTTCAGATGAATTTACTCAGCAAGGAGGTGGCATGCTTGTCTTCTACACCTTAAAAAACCCAAGTTACCCAGAATTCATCTTTAACACAACATCAGGAGTAATGTGTTTAGACATCCATGAACGTCTGTCTTACCTGGTGGCTGTGGGATTATATGACGGCTGTGTCGCAGTGTACAACCTGAAGAAAAGACTGATCAACCTATTTACAACAGCAGAGCCAGCGCAGGCAAACACACAAGTCCTGTGATGCAGGTATAAATGAGGAGGAAGTGACCAAAAATATACAAATTATAATATAACAATAATACTATTACTAATACCTACTAGTGCCGTAATATGCAGTATTGATTAATGGCTATTTAATTATAATAATATTTCACAAAATTACTGCTCCGTTAAATAAATGCAGCCTTGGTAAGCATTAGAGACTTCTTTAAAAAAATAAAAAATATCTTACAAACCCAGTGATTGTAGGATATAGTTTTTGTGACTAGTTTCATTGTAGATTTATTTCATTGTCTTCATTACAGGTGAAGTGGCAGAAAGATGATTTGGACAGTAATCATAACTTCATTTCAGTGGCTGCTGATGGACGAGTGGTGTCTTGGACTTTGGTAAAGGTACAGAAGGAAATATCTAAAGTTGATTATTTCCTCATTATTGTATGAGGTTAATTAATGCTAATCATTCGGATTTTAGCATGAACTGGTCTTCACAGACATAATCAAGCTCCCAGTCATTGACACGATTCCGGATGACTTGAAGGATGTCATTCCTACAGGTATGTGTCACCTTACAGTACCACACTAGTCAGATGTTACAACTTTTTAGATTTAATACATTAATTTGACACTATTATATAAAAAATTATGTTTATGAAAACATGCAATGATGATGTGAGTGGGGTTTTCTTGTAGTATAAGGACAGGAGCCCTTCAGCTGTATATATATTCACAATACAGTACAAAGAATGTAATCAGTTGCTTCTTTTGCTGGCGACATAGCTTTCTATGACAGGGTTTCATTCATGTGTTGTATTTCACCTGTTGAGACATAACAGTGATAATTCAGTTTCATCATATAAAGAATACAAATGACTTTTGTTAAATGTTTGAATCTGGGTTTATTGTATATCTTAAGTGAGCTTCTTTTCGGTTTCAATTATATTCAGATTTTTTTTTCTTCGAGAAGTTACACATGAGCAGTTATAATGTCAAATTGAATAAATGTGCTAATGGTGCAAAAAAGAAAAACGCATGCATAAAATATTATCATACTGACTGAAGTTATTTTCTCTGTCTAGTTGGAACATCTTTGGACTTCCACAAACAAAAGGACTACAGTTTTCTTGTTGGCACTGAACATGGAAAGATTCACAAGGTCAGTCATATACCACGGCCAAGATCATAATTTATACCAAGGCCAATCATACAATGAATCAACCAAACATTTTTTTAACACTAACAAGTGACCTGTGAACATCCTGCCCCTCTAGAGATCTGCACTCTCATTATTCTCATTATTCACATCTCATTATTCTTCTGGGTTTGAATCTGGGAAAAGTAGCTTGTTGTATTTGTTGTCTCCTGCTGAGCAGTCAATGTTTATATAATATCCCTGTCATCAAACAGAGAGGAAGTGTTCTTATTAGCTGCCTGTCTCTGCACTGCTATCACGGCAGCGCAGGCGCAGCAGCTACAATAACATTCCGTCTCTGTCTCTCCTTCTTTATTTATATTTTTCACTCTGCCAGCCAGGGTAGACTAGCATTCAAACTATTCATTTTGACAGACCAGACAGTTTTGTTTCTCATCTGTATGCCGCACTGTACTCCATAACTTGTTCTGCTCTAAATTACAAACATCACATGCAAACATATGTTCTTTAAAATGATTTCCATTTAGATTTGACTCCAAAATCTCCCAACATCCCACTTTTACAAAACACATACTCAAATTTAGATAACTGTCTAAATGGGGTCCATATACCTTTATTTTTTGTGAATATAATAAATATATATACTATAACCTTGTAAAAACATGTTTTGCCATGTGCACGAATTATAGAATGTGTCATGCAACAGCCCTTATGCTAAACAGATGCTGCAGGACTTATCTTATCGCTGACATTACCAGACCTTCTCAGTCTGGAAGCACATTGCCAACCTTTATTTAAGAGATTAGAGGTCACAACACCAGGACTCCCTTTAAAATTCTTGACCTTCAGATAAAATTGACATTTCTTTACAAAATCATTTTCTATTCAAAATTGTGAGCCGCTCAATTAAAGTGACTCAGAATGTTATCTGATGATGCTTTCAGCTGTAATTCTGATACTGAGACAAGCTTTGCTAGCATAGAAGCCATGGTAACGGCAACTGCTCTGGTTTGGGCCTTTTGTTAGAAAGTCTCAGCTTTTACTCAAATATATACTATGGCTAATTGGCTCTTGGTGGATGGTCAGAAAAAAATACATTACTGAAGAAATGCAAGGTAAATCCAAAACACAAAAAGAGTCCAGCAGATGAAGATGCTCAGAACATTAGATTACAGTAGAGGTACTTCACAATGCAATAAATCATGTGCACCTCAAATCGTATTTTGAAAGAACACAGATTAAAGTTTCATCATCGGATATGATGGATTATCATAAGCAAGTTAAGTAAAATGGAAACTCAAATGCTAAATTGTGTAAATGTGCTTAGTAGTTTCAATCTTTAAAAGTTAATTTAGTGTTATTGTTTTTTTTTCTCTGTAATACTCATACAACTGCAAGTAATGCAGTACTCATAGAAACTGCATTTTTGATTAACCAATTTTCTGTATGCTATAATAAGCAATAAAATGATCTTAGAGCAAAACATTCCTGATTGTTTTAGGAGATCTGCCTAGCATCCTCTACAGATTGGCAAAGATGTTGGGCAGCTGTGTTGGAGGCTCATTTAATGCTAGAATGTTAGAGACATACCGCTGGGCAAAAACTGGCCCCTGTCTCCCTAAAGACTGACAGCTGATGTAGAGCTCTGTGTTCTTTAGATTTATCTCTCAGATTAAACTCAAAGCCCTTCTGCTGTGTGATGCACTGCCCGAGGGAAAACAATGAATTCGATCCATCATGCACTTCTCCTGAACTACACAATGCAAACTAAACAAGAAAAATTGTGTTTTTCTCTTTGCAAAGAATGTTTTAAATGTCACTACTAATTCTGCAAATGTTATTCATAAGCACCAGTGGATATTTAAGCAGTATAACAGGAGCAAGAGTGTTGTATACAAAACAGCAATTTTGTAATGTTAGTCTAACCAGGAATGAGTTTGTGTTTTACAGGGCTCCAAATACTATTCTAGCAAATTCCTGGAAAAATATGATGCCCACTTCATGAATGTCACTCGTGTGAGGTGGAATCCCTTCCATCCTGATGTCTTCATCTCCTGTGGCTGGGACTGGATGGTCAAAATTTGGGATCAAACTATGAAGTATGAGCACTATTCCCTACAGCGCTGTCTACAGCGGCCTTTTCCAGCCTCTAAAAATAGCATCCTGTTACTTATCCTTCAGTTGGCATGGCCTGAATTTCATTTCAGAAAAAAGACTATAAAGGACTACAATATTTTCAACATTAACAAAAAAAAATTATCCCACCTAAATTTTTGATTACAGAACTAATTTTTCTCTTACAGTTGGTGCAATTATTGGCTGAATATTTTAATTTAGATACATCCCAACATGACTATAATTGATGTACTGTTTCATACTCCCATATAATTGTAATAAATAATATAAATTTTGCATTTGTAGACCTCGAGTTGTGCTCGAGCGCCAGCATTTTGATATTTGAGTAGATTTTAGAGTGTCAGTCTTCACCCTCTCATAGCATTAGAATTAAAACTATGAATACATATTTGTGGGAATTTCCTGCATTGTAATTACAGAACTTTGTGGGATTAGTAAAATTATACACAATAACTGCCATTTTGTGAATTTCAGGCCTTTGTTTTCTTAATTTAATTATGCATGCATTGCTCTTCCAATTACAATAAACACAATTAGTTTGTCAGTGCTTTTACTTGACAAACCAATTAGGTTGTCAAAAGACATCCTTGGGTTGATAATAATGAATTAATCTGTCATTTTGACTGCACATTTTGTTTAAGTGTTAGTGGATTTAGTGGATTTTTTAGATGCAGTATCCCTAATTCACCAACAGAGAGCTCTTGTGCTTTGCTGTAAAACAGCATTGGATCTCTTTTCCTGTTGTATGTCTGGTTTTGTTAGAGCTTTACCTCCTGAAATAATCAAAGGATCTGATCAAATGAATGCAGCCTTTCTGGTACATTTTACACCTTTAAAAATCAGACATTGGTTACTCTTACTGCCCACATTTGAACAAAGGTTCTGGATATCTCTTTTTTAGCATGCCTACATTAGATGAATTAAGAATGGGAGCTCTATAGTTTGTGAACACTACACTTTTTTGTAAATAGGCTCATTGGTAATTTTTGACCGCAATGCTACTGGTGGTGCTACTAAAGATCGGCTGAATAGATTAAAAAAAAGATAAAAACGGTATAACTTAACTTATTAACTCTGGGGGAGTTGGAGAATGAGCCTATTTCCAAAAAAAGTGGAAGGTTCCTGATTGAATCGTACTGTAGCTAATATAAGTGACAGTACATGTCTATCACAGGTCTCCTCTGTTCACCTTTGAGCTGAAAACTGCAGTGACAGATGTGGCCTGGGCTCCATACTCCTCTACTATCTTTGCCGCTGTCACCACTGATGGAAAGGTAAAGAGCCTACCCAACTCTAATACAAACACAACAGTAAAGTCCGCAAGTTCTACATTAATTTTTGATGTTATCAGATTAAGGCTTCTTAAGTGGCTATAATAATAATAATCCACCCATTCATCCATCCCTCCATTTTCCAAACCATATTATTATAATAATATAAATAAAAATTATTCTTTATCTTAAAACAACAGTATTACCAGCTAGTCCTTTCTCTCTCATATATAGTATTGAACAGCCGATTCATTCAAGTGAGTAGTTTTGTTAGTAATGTTTATGTAACTGAATGATTAAGAAAAACAAAGACCTTGTGTGAAAGTTTCAGTACAACATTTTAGTTCTTCTTTATTTAAGCAGTTTTTTTGAAAGTAGCCTCTCCAACACTGGATGACAGCAATAGAATGTTCTTCACAAACAGGAAATAGAATGGTCAGTTCATATGAGAATTGTTCATAATGGGAATTATTAAATGTCCCCTTTACTAGCCTTACTAATACCTCCCCAGCATCAACCTATTTCACTAAAAGGTCTCAGTAAACAGCAAAGAAGTGCTGCATTAAACTGTAACTGTCATGACACAGTGCACTTATTGTCTGACAGTTGTGCATGTGTGATTTACACAAGGGATATTCACACACACGCCCCCTTATGATGAATGTAATAATTGCTAATGAAAAATAGTAGCAGCCAGACAGTGGGATGCTATACCAACAGTGCTCGACTGCACCTGTAAACTGCAGCACACAGACAAACCAACACACATACACTATGCTGTCCCTTCATTGGCAATTAGTCTCAAATCACACAGCAGGTCTCAAGCTCTTGTCTCAGGCAGCCTCAGGCTTCACCTGTCAGTCTTGCAGTCCTGATAGGTTTAAACTGCCGTGCTGTGGCGGCTGTCACTGTTATTTGCTAACACCGTAACTCTGATGGGCTAAATTACACCTGCCCTCTACAGGAAACCCATTACAGCTTGTTCCAATAAATACCACACTCTGTTCTCCAACAAAACCAAATAACCCGAATGCTGCTTTACTGTAATGCCAAAGGTACAATGTCAGCAACTTCTGAGAATGTAGTTTCCTTTTAAAGTAATAGTTTCAAAGTGGTGTTTTTTTCCCAAATGATTTTAAAAGCAAATTTCAGTTTATTTTCTCCATATACATCCAGCAGAGACAGTAGCATTTCTAAACATCCATTTTTTTTAAAGAATTGCAACTTTATAAATGTAATATATTTATAAGTATCAATGTAACATATAATGTCATGTTTTTGAGATTTTTTCATAATTATTCAACCCCTATTCAACATTGTTGTTAAAGGGTTAGTTCACCCCAAAATGAAAATTTTGTCATTAATTACTCCAATGTCATTAATTAATTACTCATGGCATTCCAAAACCTTAAGACCTTCATTCATCTACAGAACATAAATTAAGATATTTTTGATGAAGCTATCTGACCCTCTAAAGACAGCAACAAAACTGAAATGTTCCCAGCTCACATAGAAAATATATTGTTAAAACAGTCTATGTGACATCAGTGGCTCAACTTTTGCAACCTCTACAAGAATACTTTTTTGTGAAAAAGAAAACAAAAATAACATAATTTACTCAACCAGTTACGTCTTCCATCATTAGAAGTTATGGTATTTAAAAAAAAAAAATCTTGTAGTATCACAAAACTGAAGTTGAGCCTCTGATGTCACATGGACTGTTTTACCAATGTATTTACTACATTTCTTCACCTGGGAACCTCGGACCTTAGTCATTTTGGGCTAAACTAACACTTTAAGTCAAGTCTTTAAGACCTCTAGAAACTATCACAAAAAATTGAGAAAATGTAAAAAAAAAAAAAAAAAAAACCTGGATAGATCTGGAACAATGATTTATGACCAAACTGGAACTTTCTGAACTATGTATCAGGAGTATGTCTGGTGCAAAAAAAAGCTTATTAACATAAGAACACCATCTCCATTGTCAAACATGGCTCCATGGCTGTTTTGCTATTGCAGGAAATTGAAATGTTGACTGTATGAAAGACATCATAGATTCTTTGGAGGCTATTTTGCCAAAGATTAGGATGTTTTCAATGCAGAGACTGAAGCTTGATGATCAATGGACTTTCCAGCAGGAAAGCCATCTTAAAACGTACATCTAAATCTAATTAGGTTTTGTTCAGGGATTGGTTATAGAATGTTCTTGAGTAAAATGTTCCATCTTCAGATTTAAATCTCATTGAAAATATTTGGTGGAACTTGGGGAAGCTGTAGCAACATGAAAACCAAAGATTATTAATGATCTAGAAGTGTGGAATGGGCAGTAGTTTGCAGTAGAGAGATGACAGAAGCTTCTAGGCACTTACAGGCAATCTTTATTGGTTTAATAAAAGATTTTGCACATGTTGATTTGATTTTTGGGCGTCAAATAATGTTGGAACATGAATGTTTAGAGCCTATTTGAGAGCAATATGTCTTGAAGATAAAGAGGGTTTGATTGAAACTATAAATGTATGTACCACTCAGGTCCTGACAGACATTTTCTGCAGAAATTGTACACCATTCAGTAAAAAAAAACAAAAAACGAAATGAAACAAATAAACAAAATTATATTAAATACATACATAATTATTTGTAAAATAACAAAGAGAGAAAGCTCATTTGGGCTTCCTTCTTTATCTCAGTAGATAGGACACACTATGTGATTTAATGTTTGCCAATATCACACTAGTATTGGAATGGGTCCAGATCTCTGCTGCCAGTCGGCTGCCTCAGCTATTTCAAAATGCCACGAAGAAATTCATTGCAGGCAAGCCTACAAAAATAAATATTGCTGACATATCTTGAAACATCAAAACACAGGCTGTACTGCATGAGTTCTAATCTTTAAAGGGGCTTTCTTCCTTCAAGCTCATAGCGCCAAAGATGTTGTGTTAGATCTGGTGTTACTCCTGCATTTGCAGATGGCATCATTAGTACTGACGTAGTGCGTGTCCTCTGCATCACTGCGTCAGCTGCCCAGAATATCATCGGTCTGTTAAGATAGATTCACACTCGCTGACTAATTATGAGCCATGCTGCTTGACAAATATTTACTAATGAGTATCCAAGCCTGTATCCTGTGTCCCCATCTCCCATCTCTGTCTTTCATCTGCCTATGCTTAGGTGGGCAGCATGATACATGAATGACAATGAGGATGATGGGAATTCTAATCACCCATCCCTCACTCACTCTCTCTGTATCATTTGGATTTTTTTTTTTTTTTTTTTTTTTTTTTTACTGAATGTAGCAGAAGATGAGATACTGTCATCCACAGATTGCATTTGTCGCACTGAGACTGATTCTTAATCTGTATTTCTTAGAGACACAAACATAAACACATTTTAAACTTTTCATAAACAGCAAACGTGCTTCATATGTATTAAAAATATTTCTAAAAACACATAAATATAATACATATGTTATAAAATGTAACATATAATGTTATATATTATTTAATTAATTAATGAAAATAATTATACTACCCTCTATACATACTATCGCACAAATAATAGTGTCCTCTAGCAGATGGTCTGCATTCTTACACCTCCACAATCACACGTATTCTTGTGCTCATACATATGAATATATTAAAATACAAGCGCACACAAACTCGAATGCATCTTAGGCTAACTGACACTCAGAGCCAAAGCAAGAGAATACATTATAGAGGTGCTAATGTCTGCTTCACACTGAAAACATCAAAACAGACACTCATTCAACACTCATTAATGCATTGACTAAAACTGCCTTCTCCTTTTCCATTTCTCTTAGGTCCATGTGTTCGACCTCAGCATTAACAAATATGAGGCTCTCTGCCAGCAAAAAGTGGTGTCCAAGAAGACCAAGCTCTTGCACATTGAATTCAACCCTGTCCATCCCATCATCATCGTGGGCGATGACCGCGGCCATGTCACTAGCCTCAAGCTCTCTCCCAACCTCCGCAAGAAGCCTAAGGTAGGAAATGCGCTCATATTACATATAGGCCTCCGATGAACCACATGCTTAATCGATCAGTGCTGTTTAAATCAGTACTGTGCCACATACTTCATGTGCTGAACTGCTGTATCTGCATCTCTGTGACGGCTTCAGACTTAAATTTACAGCAGAACCCACAGCAGTTCAAAGAAAAATCATTTGTTAGCAGAGTTATCGCACATCTCAATTTACTGACATTGGATGAGAATGTTTTGGAACCACATTAACGCAGCATGCTGAACATAAATTCAAGTATCATTTGTTTGCTAGGCATTAAAATGGTAATTTAAGACATCAGTCAGACTGTACTGTGGGACAAGTGCTTTTGGAAAAACAAGATGCGGAAATACACATGATCCAACTAAAGATTTCTGATGTTTTGCAGTGATTGCAAAATAATTTTAGATAAATCTCCTCAGAAATTAAATGTTAAGAGTGTTATCGCTGACAGTCATCCCCCTTTACAATTTTTAGTTGATCGGGATCAATCAGAGGTTTTGAATGTATGCTTTCAATTGTCTCCGCACATCAGTGTGGAGTAAGAGAAAATTTCAGCAACCGTGCAATTATATAGTTCACCTTTAATGTTCAATGTACACTGTTCCTGAAAAGTTTGGAGGCTAAGGTGCCGTTGTTTTCATTCAGGCTTCTAGAGGAACCTGATTATGTGTTGAGCCCTCAGTTAACGGTCAGATACTACTGTATATAACAATGGCAGCACATAATTAAAATTCTTCTGCCTCACAGACTAGCTGCTGTCTGTCAAACCTCTACTTGTGAAATGTTTAATTTGTTGTTTGGAGATCTCAGTCAGTGTCAGCGCTCAGTGTTGATGTGTTTTGTTGGTGACAGTCATTATATTTGATTGGCTGAAAAGGCTCATTCTAATGGCACACAGTGTCACAGGTTGAGTGGCTGTGTCCACTAATGCTTTTGATTAGCAAGAAAGCTGTATTATTGCTGCCATGGCTGTATTTGTCTTAAACAGAGAGAAAACTGCTGAGTACAGTGACTTTTAATATGACTGATGATACTCAGAAATGCAACACATTCAGTGTATCCTCGAGTCATTAATCATCAGCTTTCCAACAACCTAATGTCATTATTGCTTCTGAAAGCGCACAATTACCCCTGATGCAGTGGCTGATCTTAGATAAATTCATTTAAAACTTTCTGTTTTGCCTCATCAAGAGGATGATCTGCATTGCACATTGCTTTATTTAAAGGTAAAGTGTACATTTCCGCACAAAACGTTACTGCAAACGTAACTAGTAAATTTCCCACCATATTGCAGATGATCCTGTTCCCATTTTTTAAATAGATTGATATGTAAAAATGCCCAATAGTCAATATTTGTATAATTGTATAAATATATAGAAATAAATGAGCAACTAAATCAGTAACTAGGGAAACAAAGAAGAACACACTAGAAACAATTTAGGAGTAAACATAAATTACACAACTATTAAACAATAAACTCATATAAGCTATGAAACAAGAAATTATTTTATATATTAGGTTCAGAATTGAATTGTGGGAGTCCCTAACAGGTTGGCATGCATATAAGGTGCATTTACATTCTTTGGAAAGTCAAATTTTGAATGCATTATTATGTCTCTGAATATAAGATGTTTTAAAAATACTTATTTTCATTATATATAAAATTACTTAAATTCATTTATAATGTTACGTTTTTCAATGAGCAAAATTTATCTCACCTTTATATAAATCCAATACATGAAAAAATAGTCTCACAAAATAAAGAAAACAAAAACAAGTTTTAGAATACAAACCTTTATGAAGCACTGTGATGACATTGATTATTTGGATAAAGTGCTTGACCTTTGCAGGATTCCAGTTGTGCTAATGTGAGTGTAGGTCAATGCTGGCTGAAGCCAGACATGTATACCTGTCTACAAGCTATATATTAAAGCTGTGGGACCCATGGGGTGGCGTTTGAGACGGTGACTAAAAACAGCATGTTACAAACTCAATGGAAACGGTCAGCTGTTTTCCAGGTTAGGACAGTACACCAACACACACACGTCTCACCTCCCATGAGCCTTCCTCCATGTCTTTCTGTGCCTGTGACTCATCAATCACAGTATCCACATTATTCCTGCAGCTAGATCTCTTTTTAAAGACTGTTTTATATTCACCGCATGAAGAGTCAGGTCAGTGTTCATTCCTGAGCTTTCAGTTTGTCGTCTCGGCTGCTGATTTATTTTCTTATCTACTTTGTTCCACAACAGTCTCAACAGTCAGAAACTTTCCCCAAAACTCTGCTTTGCTGGTTTGAAGTAACAGGGTCACCAGATAAACTTTATTTGCACAACACTAACTGCAATTACAAGAGACATTAGACGTCCTCATGGCAATAGAGCCACTTAATAGCAGTAAAATCTTCCTCTTTACTTTATATATATATATATATATATATATATATATATATATATACACTGTATGTACCTACATATAGCTTAATTCGACGTTGCAAAATAACAAGGTCATTTAAGATGCTGTAGGTCTTTTTTGCTGTAGGATAACTTCCTCTCTTGATGTTACAGAAACTAAAACAAAGTCTAGCATGAAAGCTCCGTAGCAAGAACAAAAAACAACGTCCAGCTGATCAGAAATAGAAAAAAGTCTCTTTGATTGACATTTTTCAATCTCCCAGATGTATTTCCCTACCGGCCCTCCCTCGTTAGGATTTGATGGATTCTAGGAATAGCTGTAACCTTGAGCTACTTATTGGAGCTCATTGAAGATTCATCGCTCCACTGCAGCTCTGTGAATATCTGAACATTAGCATTCTGCTGAGCACATTTAGCAGATGTTCTCAGAGTGATTACCAGACTCATAATTGCTTAAAATTTTGCCTAATGATTGACAGGAACCGGAGAGTGTTTAATTAGTGGAAGTGAATATTTCTGCAGAGAAGTTCATCTGGTCTGGTTTAGTTCATTACGACCCTGGCATGGACAGTAACCATAGCGATCTTTGATTATTCTCCCCCGAGGAAGCAATGTGTCACTGTAATCGTATCAGACAAATGTCATGCGAGATTAGAGTGAATCTCTGACGGTTTTGTTCCGCCGCGGCACACGGAGGAAATAACATCGCACTAACACCTCTCTCATTACCTCCGCCGGTCGAGATGGAAACGTTTAAATGGGAGCTTCACACTGAGAAGTGTTTGTGATTGTTAGTGGCACCCCTGCTTCAGTCCTCTCACTACCAGCAGCTGACTCATCTCGGCCTCTTCATTTCTCTCTTTGGCTCCACAGGAGAAGAAGGGTCAGGACTTGCCGAAGGGGCCGGAGGTGGAAATAGCAAAGATGGAGCAACTGTTGAGCTCACTGAGATAGCCTGGGAACAATCAGAAGAACTCAGGAACAGTAAGACCAGGACGAATGCAAATACTACAAATTCATTACAAACAACTTAAAATATACAGTCAAATTAAATTAAATAAAATTGCATCTAATGGATTTAATCATGTAACAGCAAACAGAAACTTTTAAGGAAAGAAGACTAGGAAAATAAGTCTTGAAATATCCTGAATGCACAAGTATTAACACCCCTCAGCTAATATTTGGTTGAAATGCCACTTTGTGCCAATATGGTCTGGTATTTGACACTATCCACGATTGTCTTTATCTTTACTATTGCCCCAGTCCCAGCTGAAGAGAAGCAGCCCTATAGAATGATACTGACCCAAGCTTGCTTCATTGTGAGTTAGAGCTGTACGATTCTGGATAAACTGAGTATGCTGTTTTTTTGGTTTTTTTAAATAGAGATCATGATTTTATAACGATTCTAAACGTAAAATAAAAGTAACATTTATAATATCCTCATTCTATTCAAAAATGTTTAATTCATTTGAATGAATTATAAAAAGGTTTGAATGAATGATTAAATTACAACATTTTTGTCAGTTGCCTAAAACAATGTAATCAACATTGTAATCAGTAAGCGTTATTTGAAGCAAAAATTACTTTCAAAAGATGATTGACTTCATTTTGATCGCTGTCATAGACATGAGTGTTATTATCCGAACTATAAACGTCTATCCCAGTGCCCAGTGTAATAGACCAATCTTTGTGTGCAGTCTGCAGTTTTTGTGCCAAACACACATTGTAAAATCATGACCAAAAAGTTCAGTTTGGTTTTGCTGGAACATTAAACATTATGCCTCATTATTGTCATTATGCCAGATGCTTTACAGAATACAGAATATCGCTGTCACATGCAACAAGTGATCAGTACTTGCCAAATATTCTTGCAGCTCCTTTAATGCTACTTTAGTTCTCTTGGCAGTCTCCTTAATAACTTTTCATCTTGTTTTTAACAACAGGTGACTTTGTGTTTCTTTTGCCGTGTCGCATTGTGGCACCCCATTGTCTCCACTTGTTGATGTTTGCCTTTACCATATTCCAGGGCACATCTAATATGTGAAATAAGGTAGCTCATTTATAAGATGTTCAAAAAAAGACCAAGATTTGTATGGATATTTCAACGTATTTATTAAATGTTCATAATCTACTTTAACTACTATTTAATTTTCTCTGATATTCTCAAGAAAAGATGCTGTTAATAGTGCACCGGTCCCTCTGGCCCATTGCACAAGCAAACAACCACAATAAAACATGCACTTCTTATTAAAATTTCTCTTTCAGACACAAAGCAGGACAATTCATTATTAAAATCTAATTCTTGCACTAGAGCGTTTATTTGTTTTTGTGCTAATTAGCATAACACTGATTGCTAGCTGGTTGGCTGCAGGTGTGGGGTTTCACTGACATTGCCAGGCACTACTGAATGACTCTAAAGAGGCGACTGAGAGTCTCTTTACCTTTACATAAAACCCTCAGGCAGAGTGGTATAGTATAAGAGAGCTCAGGTACAGTCCAGCAGCCCACGCTCAGCCAACTCACTCCTCATCCTCGAGTGTTTTTACATGACGCCTCACTTACGCATGCCTCTATGAATAGCATAAAACATCTATGAAATCATGTTTTAATTCATGACAAACCGTGTCATCCAATCCGCGATTGATCGCTGCAGGCAGTACAAAATATACCCAAGCGTTCCATCTCCAAGTTTTTTTTTTTTCCCCTCACGCCGTCAGCAAGTACCTCTGCTCGTTCCTCTGACGCGTGTTCTCTAGAGTCAGCACTGGGACGCTCTCCTGGCTGGAGGGAACCTTGCATGCTTTGCAGAGGATCAGTATCAGAGCCAGGATGAGCAAAGCTACCAGGATGTTACATGCTATGGCCACCACTGCGGCGGTGGACAGTCCTGTGGTAGAGATGGAGTCTTCACGGTCACATAGCTGCATCGCTGACACAGACACGGCCTCCCTCAGACCAGCTGTCAGCCCCAGAACACACCGCTCTGATCCGTGACCTGTGAAGCTCAGCGCTTTGAAGTCACCATCACTCTGCTGTCATTATTCGTCACCCAGAGTTCCTCTTGACCGTCTGATCCTGTGTGAACAAGCGCGTCCTACTTTTCACATCTCTTATGTTCGCAGATCAAGGACACACTGTGTTCTGGTTCTGGAGGAAGACTTTGAAACTGGTCTGATGATGGATCAAGATCAAAGCCTGAGGATTTTTAAGAGATTTTTAAGATTTTAAATGACTTTACAACATAGCTGTCGTTCACTGGTGCACATATTCTTCTTATGTCGGGCTCAACGTTGTTCTCAGAGGTAGATGGAAATGAACAGAAGGGTGGCTTTCTTTTGGATGAGGTCTTGAAGGCTATCTCCACGATTCGTCTTAGGTTTTCTTTCCTATGTGATAGAGAGAACAAGGATATTTAAACAGGTAAACTGCATTGTGTGCCACTGCATTTTGTTCTAGTTTTCTATTATAGCTGCAAGAATGTCATTGGAATTATTCACAGAGGAGTCAGTGGTGTGAGAAAGGAACTGCCTTAAAATCTCATTCCTTTCCTGGTGTGCTCAATGAAGCCTTCACTAGTCTCTGCCTGGTTACTGTCGGTCTCTGAAACTCCCGTTTGAATGCACAATGGATCTGGCAACGCTTTTAGAGACACACACACATACAAAAAGAAGACTATATGCTTATGATCCAGCTGGAAAAAAAAGCATTCTGAAGTCAGTTCTGGTAAAATAACAAATAAGAGAGGATGTGTTGAGCCAGTAAATGATTTCTGTTCTGTGTAGCTCATAGATTGTAGTGGGAAGTCCTAGCAGGCCCACTCCTCCACAGTTCAGCTTTTAGAGAGGGTGCAGCGAGTGTCTCTGAAGAGGGGCTCCTCCTCCACAAGCATGCTTACACACATGCAGTCACATCAATAATTCATCACCATTATATCAGAATATGATGGGCACTGTTCTGTCATTTTCTTTACTCAGCCTAATGTCATTTTAACACTTTTTTTTCTTTTGTGAAATAGGGGAGCAGATGTTTTGCTAGGGGTCCAAGTGTTATGTATTGCATGAGGACCCCCTCTGTGAAGTCTCGGCCCTTCAGCAATAAATTACTTGTGACTTGTGTCACACTTCAGAAAGTTTGACACTGATTGCACAATGTTATGGATGCATAAATAAAACTTGCAAAAAATTAAGCTACAGCAGAGAGGTAATATTTAGAATAAAATTTTATCATCTGACTTGTATGTTGCAATGTGGTCCGAATGTGGTGTGGTGAAGGACACAGATTCAAATTCTAGACAATACCAACATAAACTGATGATTGAGATTAAAGTCATTTCCTCCATAAATTACAAGGGAAAAAATCATTAAATAAAAAAAAAAAAAAAAAAAAAAACGTGTTTTTTTTTCTCTCAAAATTGTATATATATATATATATATATATATATATACAGACGTGGACAAAATTGTTGGTACCCTTTGGTCAATGAAAGAAAAAGTCACAATGGTCACAGAAATAACTGTTATCTGACAAAAGTAATAATAAATAAAAATTCTATAAATGTTAACCAATGAAAGTCAGACATTGTTTTTCAACCATGCTTCAACAGAATTATTTAAAAAAATAAACTCACGAAACAGGCATGGACAAAAATGATGGTACCCCTAGAAAACACTGAAAATAATGTGACCAAAGGGACATGTTAATTCAAGGTGTGTCCACTAATTAGCATCACAGGTGTCTACAACCTTATAATCAGCCATTGGGCCTATATATATGGCTCCAGGTAATCACTGTGTTGTTTGGTGATATGGTGTGTACCACACTCGACATGGACCAGAGGAAGCAAAGGAAAGAGTTGTCTCAAGAGATCAGAAAGAAAATTATAGACAAGCATGTTAAAGGTAAAGGCTATAAGACCATCTCCAAGCAACTAGATGTTCCTGTGACTACAGTTGCACATATTATTCAGAAGTTTAAGATCCATGGGACTGTAGCCAACCTCCTGGACGTGGCCGCAGGAGGAGGAAAATTGATGACAAATCTAAGAGACGGATAATCCGAATGGTAACAAAAGAGCCTAGAAAGACTTCTAAAGAGATTCAAGGTGAACTTCATGCTCAAGGAACATCAGTGTCAGATCGCACCATCCGTCGTTGTTTGAGCCAAAGTGGACTACATGGGAGACGACCAAGGAGGACACCGTTGTTGAAAACGAATCATAAAAAGCAAGACTGGAATATGCCAAACTACATGTTGACAAGCCACAAAGCTTCTGGGAGAATGTCCTGTGGACAGATGAGACAAAAATCGAAGTTTTTGCCAAGGCACATCAGCTGTATGTTCACAGACGAAAAAAAATGAAGCATATCAAGAAAAGAACACTGTCCCTACTGTGAAACATGGAGGAGGCTCTGTTATGTTCTGGGGCTGCTTTGCTGCGTCTGGCACAGGGTGTCTTGAATCTGTGCAGGGTACAATGAAATCTCAAGACTATCAAGGAATTCTAGAGAGAAATGTACTAGCCAGTGTCAGAAAGCTTGGTCTCAGTCGCAGGTCATGGGTCTTGCAACAGGACAATGACCCAAAACACACCGCTAAAAACACCCAAGAATGGCTAAGAGGAAAAAATTGGACTATTGTAAAGTGGCCTTCTATGAGCCCTGACCTCAATCCTATTGAGCATCTTTGGAAGGAGCTGAAACATGCAGTCTGGAAAAGGCACCCTTCAAACCGGACACAACTGGAGCAGTTTGCTCATGAGGAGTGGGCCAAAATACCTGCTGAGAGGTGCAGAAGTCTCATTGACAGTTACAGGAAGCGTTTGATTGCAGTGATTGCCTCAAAAGGTTGCGCAACAAAATATTAAGTTAGGGGTACCATCATTTTTGTCCAGGTCTGTTTCATGAGTTTATTTTTTTTTAATAATTCTGTTGAAGCATGGTTGAAAAACAATGTCTGACTTTCATTGGTTAACATTTATAGAATTTTATTTATTATTACATTTGTCAGATTAAAGTTATTTCTGTGACCATTGTGAGTTTTTCTTTCATTGACCAAAGGGTACCAACAATTTTGTCCACGTCTGTATATATATATATATGTTTGTTTTTTTAAATTTTATAAATCAAGGTGGTTTTATTTTTTGCATCATTGCTTGGCCCTAATCATTTTCTTTATAGTTTTGATATAAAAGTCTATGATTTTAAATTAAATTAAAATAATAATAAATGAAAAAGGTAAATAAAAAATGCAATTTTGGTGATATTTAAAGGTGCAGTGTATATATTTAAAAAAATGCTATAGAGTCGGGCTGAGTACCAAAACAAACTTGTAGCCAATCAGCAGTAAGGGGCGTGTTTACTCACGGTGTGAAGAAGAGAGTGCTCAGTGCATCTGTGGAAAAAAGAAATCTTAGATTTCAAGAAGTAAAGCAAGAAGTAGGACCCGTGTAAATATCAGGTTTCCAGCACTGGAGAGAACTAACACAGTTTCTACTCTGTATCAGTTATCACGTCGCCCCGCACCACAAAAGCTGAGGTCTGTCCATACTGGACGGGACAAAGCGACCATTTTTAATCATTTCATATTTGTGTCATACTGTGATAAATAGAAAACGGAAGCAGTTCGAGTTTTGCCAAAATCGTTGCCTGGGTTGTGTACTTCTGTGTGGGGCAGAGCTATCAACATAAGGACGAGACCTTATATTTTCAGAATGACAAAATTTCTTTTCAAAACCTTGTCAGTGGGGTAAAACACCCCCAGGGGGCAAGACTTTATTACTGGAGTCACTCTGTTCTGAACATTAAATGGTTGAACAGAAATATATATGAATAGAAAAAAAATTACCTCAAGTTAGCATCAGGTAGCTAGTTAGCTAGCCAATTAGCATCAGCTAGCAATATTTTTCAAATTGGTTTTAAAATTGGTTTTCAAATTTTTGTAATTTATAATTTTTGATTACATTCTTTCATTTTAAGCTAAAACTGCCCGCATTCTGATTTTGCTGTAAATGTACAGAGCATATTTTAGACTTTTTTTTTTCCCAGACAAATGTAAATTTTGTAGGCAAAACAAAACCTAAACATTTTTTTTAAGATTTGATATTTATGTCACCTGATATACATCTAAATGAATCGATTTTGAATTCAGAAGGTTGTGTCAATATTATTGACGATCGCTAAACTAAAAATGGGAAGGAATTCCTGCACAAATGTTCAATATTTACCAATATTAAAAAAATGGGTGAAGAGAGTCACATTTGGAATGACAAAACAGAGAGTAAATGAATTTCCTTAAATGCACAACAACAAACACACAAATTAAGACTCGCAAAGCTCGTGAACACATGAAGTGGGTCTAAAAGGAGACGTTAAGTAGATTCGAACACTCTTCCGCAAGGCCCATTTCCAACTAAACGAGTCAACCTTCTGTCCGGTCACACGAGGAAGAAGAATAACAGCGAGGTGCTGACAGCAGGGGTGAAGACTCGCCAGTATCTGCTGTTTCTGACACAAACAAAAGCTTCCAACAACATGTGTAGCTCTTATTCAATTCATCCCCATCCACAACAACCTTCCCTCTAATCATCGGAGTTTAATTTTGAGACGGCCGTGAATCACCTGTCTGTCCTCCGAGCTCTAAAGGGAGGCTTGTGTGTGTTTACAATGCCACAGGGAGGCTTCACTGCCTCGCTTTAGGGAAATAATGGTGGGATGCCGGAGGTCTCATTTCCAGACAAGGAGAAAGAGCAAAGGGAAGGAGAAGAAGGGGGTCATGTTAAAAAGCTGTCAGGGGCGAGTGTAACATAGTGTGTAATTACACAGGCCCCATAACGAGTCCGTTACAAAAGTGCTTGTCAACCACACACAATGACTTTTACCCATAAACCCACACTCGACGTGCCTCACATGCACTGCCAGCCAGCATATTAAAACCAAGATGCTTGGAGAGAAGAACAGCAGTACTATTCTGGGTGTCATTTGAGCGGAAGTGTGTGTGTGTGTGTGTGTGTGTGTGCTGCCAGCGTGTTATCCTGAACTCATTTCGTTGCAAGCGGTGGGCGGCTTCCACAAAATAACTGTGCAAACCTCCCGAGGGTCTCCTAGCTGAGGTGACTCTCGTTTATTAACATACCTAAAACTGCCGCGAGACGCCGAACATGAAAGGGCACTTTATTCCTAACCTTCTTTATCGTAAGAGTTTGTTTGCCTGAAATCAAGCAAATTAAGTGGGTTGTGACTTTACAATGCAAAACGTACTCATGCAAAAAAGGGCAGCACTGTGTGGGGTGCAGGGAAATGAAATGGACAAAACACGCTGTCCTTGCACATGGGTTTTTTCATTAGTCTGATGATTCACACAGCGGATAGCGGGTCATATCAATTCTCCCTGAAGACACACATCCAGAGCCCCAGATGAAACGCAGTGTTTGTTTTAAAGGAACATTTTTCCCTTTTTAAATAGATATAGATAAAAAAAAAAAGATATCTTCCGGTCTTTCTCCTAGCGACTAGATTGAATTATTGTCACATTTATGACAACCATGTGCATTCTGGTGTAGGTGCAGTCTAGAGCCCTGAATGACATCCCATCTCAATTCAGCGTCAAGCTGCAGAACAGGAAATAGATGTCCCCTTCATTGTGGAGGAGCACAAATGCACACAGATTGCTACCCAGAAAGACAGCTCTCCAAAGCCAGATGGAAAGAGTCATGGGCATAGCGGTGTGCGCGTGAGATATCAAATAAGACCTTCATAATAACGCCTTACATTACGTGCAACGTCTTCCTATGTAGCTACTCATTTAGACCCTGTTTTTATTGTGACATACAGCACAGCCACGGTGTATAATATAAAACGTCAGTATTTTTGCACCTCATGAGGCGTGTTTCCCCTTGATTGTTATTATAGCTTGTAGTAAAGCCTCGGGCGAGGTGGGGGTTCTCTGTTGCGCATCCGAGAGCTGTTCTGATCATTTCCCCTGCACTTTTTAAATGAACTTTTTTCAGTCATCTTGACATTTTAACACCGCGTGCATCTCGTAAGCGTTCAAATGAGCTTGCGTGGCTCATCACTAACAAAAATCCTCGATTTAACCGCTTGCGGTAAAAAGAGCTCCAAATATGATCAATTCCGCTGAATTATGGGTAATGGATTAAGCATTTGAGAGCAACGTTATTTGCTGAACTTCTTTGCACCGGCGAAAATGAATGAAGTACTGCTTAATGCGGTTAGCAACAGACTACTCATCTGCGCATTCAATAAGAAGTCGGGGAGATGCATAAGTCGCTCGATGCACTTTAACAGCTGGTGCTAGACAGGCACGCAAAGAAGGAAACATGATGAATTGATGAAAAACAAACTCGTGAACCCAATCATTAAATATACCAACAAACCACCTCACCAACTGCCGCAAATCTGGCAACACCTGCGCCAGCACCATTGCTATGTCTGTTCCATCACTGCGTCCTGACTGCTGGGATTTAACACTGCCATCGAATCCAGCCATGAGGCAGAGCCAGAGTGGCACAGAGCTCATTCGGATCTCAATGCATGACTGGGTAGCCATCCATCTGAGATGATTTTCAATGAGTCAGTCACCCTGCGCTGGGCCTGCTCCCTGATTTTTTCTCTCGTAGCACACAACATCTGAACAGACGGGGAATTGGCAGGCAGTGGCCACTTTCAAGGACTCTGGGCTTATGAGAAGTTTGTGTGAAGTTTTTTTACAGACGTTAACACCCTCAACCATCTGAGCAGGAGAGCTCATATATGTGTGTGTGATCGCTCCCTGTCATATACAATGGAGTTTTTATTTTTAGATTTTTTAGAGGTTCCGCGCATAATTTATTTTCAGTGTTGATGTCCTTAAGAATATATATTTGCAGTATAAGTAACAAAAACCATCTCAGTGTGTTTTGACAGCTCCTTCTTTTTGGATTTTGGCCAGTCTAATTACTATTCACGAGTCTCTCTTCTGATTGGCCTGTTGTTTTCTGAGTGACGCACGAGCAGGCCAATCAAATGTATTGATGGCATAATGTTTCACAGGGAAAAGGGAAGACTAGAGGCGGCCCGTACAAAACAGCGCAGATTCGGCTGCATAATAAGAAGAAGAAGCTTAAAATATCGTTGTCTTATATATGCATTTTTGTTAACTGTAGCTGAAATAATAACATACATCTTCATTATGACTAGATGGACACAGTGAGCTAAACACGTTAGATGCGTTTCACCTCATAGTATGAGTCCTCAGATCGTCCATCGATCTGGTTTCGTCTGTTAAAGTTAACCTTTTCGACATGTTTCTGTGTTGTTGTTGCTCAGTAATGTCATAGATGCTTGAGTGGTGGGCAGTGCTTGGGCGATGACTGAAGGCGCTGACTAATAGATCTGATGTCACGTTTTTACGAAACGGCTCGTGAAATATCACAGATACTTTATGCAGGATGTGTGCAGTTTACTGTGGATTGACCGTTTTGAAGCTTCCATGGTAGTTACACAGCCCCTAGACCTCGCTTATTATGACAAATCACTGGAAATTTCAGATTTGACAACATGGGACCTCTAAGTCCTTGCACAATTACTTCCACTAATTAACATTATAGGACACATACGCTGCAGTTATGTTTCCAATTACATTTTTCGACGTGTACAACTGTCATTTTTCGAAACCGTATAAAAAAAAAATTTTTGTAGTATATTTTACACAAAAAAACGATTTTAATATGTATACTTCTTGTTTAATTCAGTGTGTTATTTTGTAATTGCTGTCATGCCGTGAAAAATACATTGAGGAGCAAAGAGGAAACTGACAACAGGCCGGCATATGAAACAGAACTGGTTACTTTTGGCATGAAACAAAGTCTCAGCTTTCAAAACTGGGAATTTTTTTAAACAAATTAAAGCTATAAGGATTGCTCTATCTCCTCGGTTCAAGCAATACATGAACCGATCGTATCTTATACTAGTTATAGCATAACATAAACATGAATGAACATCAGAAGCTATCTTGTTTCAACTGCAAGACGTCAATACACACCTTGTTTCAAGTTCAAGTCCACCGTCTGCTGTCTGGTTTGTTTGTCGGACAAAAATGGCTATTTCTGTCATGATTGGTCAGATCACCTGCCAGCCAAACGTGAAATATACCGGCAATTCACAGCAATTATTTCAGTGTAGATGTATTTACTCAGCAACTGCGTTTAAAACTGAACTTGAAATCAAGTGCTGGGCATCCGGCCAGAGGAGAACTGGCCCCAACTGAGCCTGGTTTTCCTCCATTCTGTATGGATGGGGTTTTGGTTCCTTGCCGCCGTCCCCTCTGGCTTGCTTAGTTGAGGACAGTTACTTTCTAGCGATTATCGTTGATTTGATTACAGAGACCGTCTCTGCATTTAATATCAAATTGTTCAATCTCGTCATTATAACATCCCTATCATTGTATTCTCCAATCACTTCTCTATAACACTAAGATGCATTTACTAAGCTACAAGTATACATGCACGTGAAAAGAAGATACTTTTCTCATTTCTCAAACCGTATTCGACGTGAATGTCACAGGTTTAGGCCTAAGTGATGAATGAAACTGATTACTGGTTGTTGTCAGAGATAGTAGCAGACTTGTTATACCTGCGCCACAATCGTGTGGCCCGAGCTCCAAACCTTTCAACCTTAGTTAGCGTACAGCCCTGCCGTCACCATCATCAGGGAAACTACTGCAATCAGTAATAGAGCTCTGACATTTAAAGAGAGGGACTAACGGAAGGATGGACGTAAAACAAATGGCAAACAAAGTGAGGAAAGGGCAAAGCGTGACATTAAATGCAGCGTTATGGACTGCATCAAAATGCCACATCATACCATATTGTTCTGAGGTAACCGAGATCATTTCCAATCACTTTTTTTTTAGACACGGTATAAGTCAGGTCCCCTAGCAGCACTCTGAGAGCCTCAGGAATGACAAATCTCATCATTTACTCGCACTAAAGTTGATCGTACCTTTGCACACTATGACAGAAGCTAATTAATAACAGCAATAACACGACTGAGGCTAAGAATACCTGTATGACTTTGATCTGTGAAAGACAATGGAAGATATTTGCTATTTTAAGTGACTTTCATTGTACATACACAACCACTCAAATGTATTTCAGTTATATTTTTGTGTTTCGACATACGGGGGCTATATTCTCCAAACATGCTGTCTGAGACGCGTTCTTGCTTTTAAAACCCACCTACATAGTGCACACAGTCTCTAGACTCGTTTCTGAAAGTTGAACTAGTTACTTAAACGCTACGCTTTCTTTATGGCGCGAATATAGAAAACAGTAATAAAAATAACGCGGACGGTGTCCTGTCAACGTACACGGCTCGCTAGGTGTTAAATGAGCCACTGAATGATTATTGGTTTGAGCTTTTTGGTAAACTACGTCGGTTTATACTTTTTTTTTTATTTGTATCGTAAAAACCGTTCAAACAACGCAATTAGCTGCGAAAGATCGCGCGCAAAAACGCCGCCTACATTCACGTCGACAGCAAACCTTTTAAAAGCGGCATCTCTGGAGACACACGCTCAGAAAATAATACACAAAAAGCAGGTCGAAATAGAAACCCGGAGACTCCGCTCGGTCTACATCAACATCACGGAGCAAATAAACACTTTAAAGACTCACCCGACAAACACGAGCGCGACGCTGGCGAGGAGTAGAGCGTTCCCAGGAACCTGTCGGGATGTGATGATCCATGAGTGTGAGACGACAAAAGCAGCAGCAGCAGCACGAGATGAGCGGAGCTCCGCGCGCCAGTCCCTAAAACACGGGACGCGCGAGGACGTGCGGCGAAAACGATCGGGTTTAAAAATAGCGCGATATTAGGTAAAGCGTTATCACAATTTGGAGTTAAAATGTAAATACACGTTCGTGTCATCGAAACAGCGCCCTTTCCTAAACGTAGCCGGTGCTTTTTAACGACGGGTCAAGTATTCCACAATTAAAGTACAAAAAGACGTTCTCTTACAGAAACACGCGAGCGCACTTATATTGAGTCTAAATTAAATAACTGTACATTTCCCATATATTAGAGAAAATGTTTATCAATACAGTCTGGGACACACAGAATGTGTTGATTACAGGGCAATGTATGGATCAGAAACGTACTCAAACAAGTAGTCCAGATATATTGCATGCAAGTTGTATATGATAACTTCCTCTCTTGCAGTTATGCGTGTCTTTTTAGTGCGAGTATAGCACTAAAGGATATAATGGGGAAGAAACGGTTCGCTCTTTTCGGGATTTCTGTCTGAACTGCCAGTTTTTCACAGCTACCCCCTTGAGGTTGCGGATCGTAAATGTAAATTGAGAAAAGGGTTAAATACTTGACCCTTGATTGGTATTGACGATTATGCCAGATCCCACACACAAAAAAATGGCTTTAAGGCAAAATGCAAACATTTTGAATGCATTTTATCCGCATGAAAAGAGAAAATAAAAAATAACAAAATAAGACATGCGCAGTCTCAACAAAATACTGTGGCAACATGGTAGTGGTAGATTATTATACATGCTAACAGATTATACCATGATACTACATACATACACACACACACACACACATATATATATATATATATATATATATATATATATATATAAAATGGGCTCATATTTCATGTAAAATTAGTTTTTGGCTTTTTTTCTTTTGTAATTTCGTAACTGTTTTTTAAACCTCGTTTCTACATAAAATTCTCCATAGACATTTTAATAAACACATCAGTGTCAACTCAATCTCATATCTGGAAAGCAGCTGATAAATCATCTGATAAATCTCAACCTAGCTGAGATGATTAGAAAAAAGCAGGAGAGTTGGGCATGACGCAAGCTGTTCTCGAGGAGATCTCTTTTAATTGGATGCCAATGCTAATGATCATCTCATATAAGACTAATCACAGTACGACTGGCTATTTGTTTCTGCCGCATTTGCTGTAGATCTTTTTAATTTTATAATAATTCCACGCTTCTTCGTGCCTCTGTCAATAGGTGCTGAATTGGTCGATGGGCAGAACAGACGTAGATGGTCACAGGTTCAAGCCATAAGAGCAGTCTGACTGAGCCTCTATGAGTCATGAAAAAGCAAGTAACTTGGCTCCCTCTGGTGGCGATTCTAAACACATACTGTCGGAGTGTCATGATAACAGGACACCTCAAATAGGCAAAAAAGAAATATTTATTTCATGATAGACCTCAGTTTGCAAATAACTGACCATTCAAAAAAATGTACACAATTTCTTGTTTAGTTTTTTTTTTTTTTTTTTTTTTTTACATCTTTTTTTTCAGGATTCACAGACAGCAGTTGTAATATCTATGACCACATGCAATGGGTTTTTTTTTTGTCCACTACACAAACAGGTACTAAGCCCCAAAGCCAGCGCTACCTTGACCTGAGCTGCAGACAGCTGTACTCATGCCTAGAGCGCAGCTAAAACACGTCCGATGCTTTATTACAGTCTGGCACTCTCCAGTCTCCATTTACTGCTTCAATTTCTAATGGCTGGCAACGGCAAAAGGTTTTTCTTCAAGGACTGTATGAGGGACACATCCATGCACTTACGGAGTTTACAGGTAATGTTCAACTTTGAGGGAGCGCTGCTCATAGTGTCAAGGATTTTACTTTTTTTTTTTTTTTTTTTTCCCAGAGGTAAAAATAAGGACATTTCAAAAACAATTTTAAATAATAGGAAATTTTAAATGTCCAGATCTGCAGTGTGGTGTCCTGTGTTAAAAGGTCTCTGGACATATAAAGTGCACTTGATGGCTGAGGTTCTTCAGCAGTGGGCCTCCTCGTCCACAACAGCGTAAAAGAAAATTCTGCCCTAACTCAGGGATTTCAATATGTAGCACTGTAGCACCAAGCTGTGTCCACCAGTAAGGCAAGATACTGTAATGTGGAAGGCTGCAGACGAGAAACGTGGAATGGCAAAATGGTTGTGCTTGTAGAAGACAACAAGAAAACCTCTGGGTATTCATGAAAATCAGTGCACGGAACAGCATTCAGCGTTCCCTTTTTAGTCCAAATTCAGACCACTGAGAACGTAGAAATCACAGAAACAGCGTTCACCGAACCTCGTCCCGATACTCCATTGCACTTTTGCGTGATGGTGCTCGTATCCTTCACTGTCCAAGCGATTGCAGCCATGACCATGACCTTTCGGTTAGCTGCCCCTTCGTTCCAGTGAGATGATGAACAGATCTGGTCATCTGCTCGTTCCAGTTCAGGAAATGTTCGGTCTCTTTTACGGTCTTCTGGTTGAGCAGCGTCCAGCCGAACGAGCGGATAGGGTCGTGAGAGTACACCGCTACCGAACAGGGCAATAATGCAGCAGCTATTCAAACGAGACTCTGTTGGGAGTGAAGAACATGTACAAAAAGGCACCGTATTTCTGGACAGGGCAGATGTACGAGTGTGTATGTGCAAGATGAGTCTGAATCCATCTCTTTACCTCCACCTCTAAAGGCATTACCATTTACTAAGGCAAATTCTCTCTGTAAAGAAATGCAAAGTGCATCTTTTCTGCTCTCATACTATATTCTTTGCGCTGCTGGCGTTGAACAAATGTTCAGCATTGCATTTTAATCATAGATATATCTCTTTAATAAATTATATTTATATATAATTTTATACATACCCACTCCCCATTATACCCCAGCGCACCTTACAGGTATTTCTGTACAAACTTAAAGCCATGCTTGTCCTTTGGCCACTTGAAGGCAAAGTTCTGCTCTGTTCACAGTTTCCTTCTCCCACCTCTGAGAACGAACAGACTCGGAGCAGTTTTCTTCACAGAGATCACACAGACATTCCGAGAAAGGGAAAAAAGCATATTCGTACATGACGAAAGAAGACAGAAGTACAAATATTCATTTTAAAGTATGTTTCCAGCGAAAAGTCTTCCATGAGATGTTGCCATGGAAATCAAAGGGTTGTGGATTTGATTGGATGGTCTTTGACCCCAGAGTTTCACTGCACACCCTCCTCATCGACATATGTAGAGGGGAACCATCCAATCTGAATGAAAAACGAGAAAATGTTGTCAATTTATATTGCTTATATTAATACTTGAAGATTGATTTCGAATCATTTGCTTGCTTTATTACCCTTCCGTTGGCTTCTCCTTTCCACCAGCCTTGGTCTCCACCGATCTTGCTGTAGATCTTGACAGTGTCTCCCTCTCGCAGGGACAGCTCTCTCATGTCTCGGGCAGCAAAGTTGTATCGCGCCACAGCTGTGCTGACTACCCTGGGCGTGAATACTGTACAAGGCCAGCAACATCCCACGATTAGCGTATGTAAAATGATGAAGACTTTATGACATTGTGAGCGAGATGTAAATGAAATAAAGCTTGTGACTAATGCCGGTCTCTATGAATGTCTGGAGCACTGAGATGATGATGAAAACATGACCAGGAAGACTTTGCTGATGGGAACATGAAGGGCTGAACGTGAAAAGGGACTGGGGAAGGTGGCATGGATGACGCAAGAGCGCAAACAAGCTAGAGGCGCAGTACCTGACCAGAAGGGAGCAGAGCTTTGAGAGGAGAAGTTGAGGCCCTGAGGACTGAGGAAGGAGAAGTTGTAGGAAGCACAGGTGGCTGCTGAGACAGCATGGGGGAGAGAGAGAGATAGACAGACAGGTAGACATACAGAAAGTGAGAGAGAGAGCAAATAAAAGAGCAAGGGGACAACAGAATTACAGGGCAAAAAAAGTTCAAGGACATGGTTTCAAAGTCAGTAAGGTGTTTGTATGTGTGTGTGAGAGTGCGTTCTGTAAACAAGTACCATTTCTGACATGCGCAATCAACAGGAAAAAACTGACTTAGGTAAACTGCATACCACCATTCAAAAGGCTGGGGTTAGTAAGTACTTTTTTTTTCTAACGAGATTAATACATTATTTTACCAATGATGCATTAAACTGAGACTTATATAGACTATTGTATATATTGTAATAATAATATTTAATTATATTTATTACAGTATTTTTATTAAATAAATGCAGTCTCGATGAACAAAAAGAGACTCCAAAAATCCCAAAACCTTTGAACGGTATGTGTATCAGCCCTCATTTACTTTTATTGTATGGAAAAGAACATTCAGTGTCCTTTTCCATTCAATGGAAAAAGTAAGTCACGTGGGTTTGAAACAACATTAGTGTGTGTGAATGACAAAATTTGGGTGAATGGCTCCTGCATATGGAGATCTTCAAGGGATATTCTCAGCCTCTCACAAGCAGACATTGTCTTTTCTACTTGCATAAAACACCAGTTAAGCTTGACTGGAAAACGAACAAAGGCACATCATTTATAATACATCTAATGAAGCATCTGTTTATTGGAACCTATTCAGCTGGCTGTGCAAAACATGGCCGCAGGAGCCAGAAGTGTCCATCAGCCTCAGCCAGAGTGGGCGGCTCCTTGACAACCCGGCTTAAGATGACTGACATTTGAAATAGCAGGAGGCGGGGCATACAGAATGTGAGGGCGGGACCAGCTGGCAGGGTTTGTTTGTTCAGACTTCCAGAGTGTGTCCAAAAATTGTGGAACGTTGCTGGCCAGACTGGTGGGGGCTCCATAAAAAAATGTGTGGCGGAAAAAGCAAGCAGAAGAGTAAAAATTAAAAAAGGGAGAGGGAAAGGGAGCGGAAGAAGAGAGACATAAAAAGCTTCTGAGGATTACCTGGTGAACGGGTATTGGTGCGAGAACTTGAGCGTTCCCTGGATTTGTAAGGGTACCGTAATGTCGTGTCCAACAGCTTAAAGCTCTCTTTCAGTGAATGACTCTGATAATACTCCACAAGCTCCTGTAACAAAGAATCATATCTGAGGTTACTTACAGCACTTAGATGTTCAAGACGTTTTCATCTTTATCAACATATTGTGAAACCGCATTTCTAGAAGAAATACCAGTATCTGATTAGAAAACAAGTAATAGTTTTAGGTAGGTTTAGATTAGGCTACGGTTCTGTGTGAAAAGCAGCATCAGAGCTAAATTAGCTTTACACAGCTGTGCAGCTTATGGCTATAAACAGACAAAAAAAATCATCACAAGTGAGTACTTACATATTCTAACAACATTATCACTCTTTTTACATTTTGATTCATACGCAAATTAAACACTGTTCAAAGGTTCATTTTTAAAATATTTTTATTATGCCAAAGCTGGCCAAGACTGCATTTATTATTAAAAAAAAGTTTATATTGTGAAATAGCATTAATATTTAAAATAACAAATATTTTATTTTAAAATAAAATAATAAAGTATTTTAAAATGTCATTTATTCCTGTGATTGCAAATGTACATTTCCAGTAGCTTCAGTTTACTTCCGTGTCACATGATCCTTCAGAAATCCTTCTAACAGGCAAAGTGCTCAAGTAGCATTTCCTACCGCTAACATTCACATTAAAAACTGTTGTGATTGAAACTTCAAAAGAACAGCATATATTTGAAATAGAAAATATTTCTAACATTACAATTTTTTTTTATCAAATGAATGTGTGCTAGCTATATACATATGTTCTTTTGAATGATAGTGTGAATGTATAGACACTACAAGAAAATACATAAAACTATGTAAAACTTGCAAAGATCGGTCCTTTAGATGCTTCAAGTGTATTGTGTAAAGTGAGTTAATCATGAAGTCTTCACCCTGCAAGCATGCTAAAATCTCATTAAGCCTTTAACTGTGAATTTTTTCTCTTACCAGGAGGCTATCAAACTTCTTTGCCTCTGTGATGTGAATCCAGTTGTCTTTCTCAATAACTTTAATATGCTTCACTTCGTCGTTAAACCTGTTAAAAGTTGCATAGCAATGGTGATTGACAAAATACTTAAAGAAGAAAGACAGAATGTTCTATGCTTGTCATGAATACAAGTCATCCCCGTAACACTCACTTGATGCTGATTGCGAATCTCTCAGCCTCTGCCGTCCTCTCTCGGATCAGATAGGTGCCGCTGCTGTGAGACTTAAGCAGGTTGTCGGCCTGCTGTCGCTCCATGTTTCCTGCAAACCTGAAGCCCACAGGGAAAACACACCTCATTCACGAGACCGTTCAATACCCTGTACATCATTATATCAACTCTCACAGAGGTCGTTACCTCATTAAAAGACAATAACGATTCAACATGCCTCTACACACAATTACACTAAAACTAATCAATCATCATCACTGATTCCAGACACATGTAATTCCATGCAAATTTGACAGGGTCAAACAACAGTAGCAGTTAATTGTATTATTAATGTTTAATATGTGAAAAGTGTATTACAAACAACCAAAATCTTGTAGTATCTTGGCAATGTAAAGGGTAAGAATGAAAACAAATCTGTGTGTTTTATAACAGGATGGAATACCAGGGATAAACGTTGTAATCCATCTCTCTGGAGGACTGACGGCTGGAAAATGACTGGAAAGGCTGTGGAGAAGAAAACCATCAAAAGATTATGAGACAACAAGGTTCTTATAGCAAAGAACACACAGTATGCATATATTTGAGAAACATGAATATTATAAATAATTTAAGAAAATCTATACATTCAAATTTACTTTAAAAAACATGTACCTTTGGGTCTAGGCATGGTTTCACACTGGAACTGGGGAAGAAGCCAGTCTTTTGGGTTTGGATGAGTTTGCCCTGAGAATAAAATGCAACACATGAAAACTAAAGATTAATGAATTAAGGAAAGCAAGCCCCCAAAAACAAGGCTTCAGGTTATACTTGACAAACTGCATTAAGTATGAGCAGAGTTAACAGATAACCTGTTAATACTGGTTATAGATATCTCTTACCTGTATTGGAACTGTTTTTCTGATTCGGTTGTATCTCTAATATAACTTGTGATTGTGATACATCAGAGAGTGACTGCTGTTTATGTATTGCAATTTTAACCATTTAAAAAAAAGCTATCATTTCTAAAATGGGCCAACTATCCAATTACTCCATTTATTGTATTCACCACAGCTAGTTTTACAATCATATGGCACATGAAAAGTGTAAAATTTGATCACAGAAGAGGTTATCTATGTACACATGCTAAATATTCATTTTAAAATATCATACCTCCCACCATGATGTGTCTGGATCTCCCTTCAAGAGCTCAATGACTTCTCCTGTCTGAAAGCAGAGAGGCATCTTGCCTGGTGGGGCAGGGGTACCATGGTAATTTCTTATGGCCACCATCTTTGGACCTTAAGAACACATCGAGAGAACAAAAGCTTAGAGCAGCGCAAAGAACAAAGTGCATGGACGCTTATCATTCGTATTCTTAGAACACACCCACACTACATGCGTTAGCGATACACTAGATGGCAGCAGCTAGCTGATGTATGATTTCTTTAAAGCATGAGCTCTGAATGTGGTCCATTCAGTTTAACAGCCTGAAGCTGTGCGCAGTATCTAAATTTTTCATATTGACATAACCACATTAAGATCACCGAAGATGGAGACAAAAATCACATTTTACTTATATTTTTACCTGATTGTGGAAGCCCCGGCTCCTGTCAAATACAGAGGGGAATTTATGATTTAATGCACTTCAAAGTGTACTTCATAGTTTTTATATAAGCAGATCAGGCATCATTTAAGACATCCCTAAAGTGTTTTTCCAAAGTTGACGACAAACTTTAAGATTAAATCAAAAAGTAAAGTTTGGTTCAGGTCAATGAGATAGTATTATTAATTTATCGGAGAGATGGAAGTTTATTAGTACAGGGCACTAAAAACTCACCGAATCATGAGGGCCTGAAATAGTAATGAAAGAGAGAAAGCATGGTCAGTGGTCTGATATCTTTAATTAGGGCAGATGTAATATACATGTGGGTATTTGAGAAGCAGCTTTCTGTTAAAGACCTACTTATTTTGCAGATGGTAATGACCTCCAGACACTCCTTATGGGCGCCAGTCCCACAGCGTGAACAGTAGTATCCCTGGTAGAAAATACCCCTAAAGAAAGAAGGATAAAAGGAGAGTACAAATTAAAAAAAGAGACAAATAAAAAATGGCAATATACGACAATATGTCTATATTTCCTGAGGTCCAACTGAAGTTAAAATTCATCCAAACAAGTAGATTCCGTTATGGTTTTGAATGATGCTCGTCCATGCATAACTCAGCATTACGCTGTTAGACTGTTAAGAACATTAAGCAGTTGCTGAGGTGTTTTGGAGATATTGCTAGCTGCTCCCTATCAATAGAGCCCTCTCTCAAAACTCAGTTTTTGCTGCATGTCTAAATTTCAGACATGAATTCAGACATGATTTTTTTTTTTGTAGTCTGAACAGCAATAAAATACAAGAATGCTGACGTCTACATGCCTGTTTTGACTCATTTACTCATTTTTGCTTAGTCTTTCATACTGTGAACTGTGACATTCACTATGTAGTGAACAAGTCTTATAGTGAATGAGATTTTGAACATTTACGTTCTTTTGATCAAAGCTGGCTCCAAGTCCACTTTCACTCAATATCATTATTACAACAGATACATTAGATATTGATAACACTGCCAGAAACAGATTTTATCAATTGATAATACAGACAGTCAGTACTAAAGATATTTGAAAACCAATTATAATGTGTACAGCATCAAAAGACTTATGTTCTGGTCGTGACTTTAATGCAAGTTGTAACTGTAATGTAAGTGCTTTTTTACCATACGCGGGTCCAAAATCATGCTTTTGCTTGTAATTCAACAAGCCGCACAATTCCAGGTATCAATGATGTCCACAGCACTGTGGGTGTGCCCACTATTTAGAGGCTTATTCAGATTCTAGGCATGAGCTACTGTAACAGTGATGCTTGGCTTTGGAAGCCAACCCTTTGATGCATTAATAGAACCACAACAATCACCCCATGTGACTCCGTATGTCAGCACAACTAAGCGGCAACATTCAACATCCAAACTAATCCCAGGCCAGTTTGCACACCGATTGAAATGCAAAGGCGCTATAATTAGCAGCCATTGTTCACACTGACCTGTGCTGCAGAGTGGTAAATTTAGGTCAGTGCACTATGATTTCACACGAGTCAATACAGCCAATCAGTGAAGCAGTTCATGTAATAGAGGACAGAGCAGTAGCCTAGTAACATGGGTCTCAGTCCATTGAGCTACCACTGTAATTTAGTAGAGAAGTGGCGTTTGTGTGTGTGAGCCCTCACCTCAGCAGCATTTTACAGGCTCTGCAGTTGGTGTTCTTTTCAAATGTGTGCATTTGGAAGTTGTGCTGGTTGGCAGTGGCTCTTTCAGGTTTGATGTTTGATCTGTGTGGATTAAAAAAAAAAATCAACACATCATATGGCCATCAATTTCAAAATACTGTACAATTTTGACACTGATGTAATTCTAACATACATGGCCATCTCAAACTGCTCCATCCACTTGCGCTTTGTGTCTTCTGTCTTGCAGAAAAACTGAAAGCCCTGTTTCCCCTGCAGATGGATCAGGTAGAAGCCATAGGACCACTATGGATGGGGAGAAGGTGGATGATGGAGGAAGGGGTTATTCACATAACTGTTTTTTTAAATGTTAATTTAGTCTATGTATACAGATATTTTGCCTCTCCACTGCATCTCATGCTAAAAATGCTTCAAAAGGCCACATATTCTGTGTTGACAATTTTTCTATTGAAACAGGATGTTGGGATGGGTTATTTTCCTTGTCCCAACCTTTTGATAATAGCCAAAAGGTTTTAGTTACATCATGCTGCCAATAGCAATTTATTAACTGCTAGTCCACAGCATTAGTCAGAGGATCATTCTCATTTCTAGAAAGCATTTGTTTGGATCAAAAAAGTAGTGTTGTACATTTGCTGAATGTGAAATTAATTTAGTCAATGCTACGCTATCATAAACCCTCAAAGATAACAGATGTGGACAAAAGTCACAAAAATGTACGTTTCTTTCTTCTGCAAAACACAATAACATATTTTAAAGAATGCAGCCATTGACTTCTATATTATGGAAAAAATCTTATGGAAGTCAATGCTACTGTTTGGTTACCAACATTCTTCAAAATATATTTCTTTGCGATCAAGAAAAAATAATTCATACAGGTTTGAAATAGCATGAGGGTGAGTAAATGATAACAGTCTTCATTTTTGGGTGAACTAATGCTTTAACACGTAACGTCAAAAAAAACGTGAAAAGTGGATTCTACAGAACATCTTTGGAAAATCTTAATTTGTCAATTTATAAACATGATTATTCCATTTTGGCACTGTAAAGCTGATGTGGAACTCTCGAGATGACAGAGAACAGATCAGTAAAAAGCACCTCAATGCTTAAAGAACATGAGCATTCAGCTTACCATTTTTCCACTCGACTGGTGGGCATGCAAAGAGATTGAATGGCGGAGAGAGAAAAGGAGAGAAAGAGAGAGACACCCTGTTACACATGCATTCTCATATACATGCAAAAATTCCCAATTGTTAGATTCATGGAGAATGCATTCAATTCTCTGCATTTACTCATGCTAGAGCACCGAAGAGAGCAGTGCATCAACTCTGTTTGGATGAAATTATGAGCATCATGCTTTAACACTCAAGGACAAGCGTGTAATGAACGCAATCCATCTGTGCTATTCACCAAGCAAACGATTGTCCCATTTGCCTTTGCTCAGTGCACACGCAATGCATAAAGATCACTGGCTGAATCAATTTGAAAGCAACAATATAATCATGTATATTTATTCTGAAACGGGCCTGATGGCCTCCCACCTTTTTCATGTCACGGTTATTCATAGGGTCATCAGACATCTTGTAGAAGTGAAGCTCAATGATCTCTTTTAGCTCATAGTTGTAGCCTTTCCTCTTGCAAACAATCACAACTTTATCAAACAGGAAGATGTATCTAGATACAGACAACAGAAAAAGGCATTCTGTTTAGTAGCAGATGTCAAAGGCCATTTTTGTTGCATATGAAAACATAATAAATGTCCAGTAATACCTGTCTTGTTTGGTTCGGTTAACTATAGAGCACACTTTAAGCTCTCCATCTATCTTCGGCCTGCCGTATTCCTCTAACTTCACCTGCTTTGAATGACACAATCGCACACACAGACACAGAAATTTTATACATTAATCCGTGACAAATTTAAGTGTCACTTGTTCCTGTATGCAATATGGAATATTAGAGGCAAATACAAGTTACATTTAAATGCGTCAAATGGAATTGCAAAAATATGGATAGTTAAAGGGAGTTATTTCTTTTATTTTGTGCATCCCAAGAAAAATTCTGCAAGCAGAACCAATGATTGTTTTCCTGAAAGTGTTATTTTTCCACTAACATTTATGTTTTGGTTTAAAAGCTTTTTTTTTGTTGTGATAACATTTCTGTATTAACATAAATAAGTATGCATCAAACTGTTGCTTTAAAATAGAAGAAAACAACATACTGAAGAAAGTATTTTTAAAGTATACTTTATGCAATTTTTGCTTATGTCAAATAAAAGGTACATTCATGCAACTGTATATATAGGCTATTATACTACAGTTGCCGCTATATTAAGAGCTATTAAAGCCAAAGTCTAAAGTGTATGCCTTTTGTCCGTAAGTGGCATGCCTCATTGGCTCATTGATGTTTAGCCGCGGGCGTCATCTGCACCACAGACTCTCACATAAATAAATCAGAACTGATACGCTAACTCCTACATTAGCTACCGGGAGAGGATACACTGATTTCATTCCCCTTTAAACACAACCCTAAATACATCCTGCTAGTGCTTGTGGCCTAGAGGCTTTTAGGATTTATTTTACTGAACAGAAGTGACAGACGGGGGCAGGTGGAGGCTTGTTAAAAAAATCGAAATGTTTGGGGATAAAGAAGAATTGGCCAGAATGCTGAAATGTGCACATTCTCAGACAGCCTAAGTCTTTCAATTGACACAGTAGAGAAAAGCAACTTTAATTTTGCGATCCTCATAAAAGCTTTTCGTAAAGCCACCATGCATTAGCATCGAGTCAATAGCAAAATGCTTAAATACTGATACCATGTTCTCCACATTAAAAATTACACGGGTACATCAACAGAAACAGGTAGGCTACTAAATACAAATTATATCTTTTAATATCATTTAATGTACAAGCAAATATCTTTCTAACAAACGGGAAATAAAATAAGTATTAATGGCCTTTTAATTATTGCATTTATCAGATCATGCCAGTGTATCACACAACTTCATGAATACTTACTAGATTTTCTATAGAGCTCTGAAATTCACTTATTTTCTTCAGGGTTTCATTGTCTCTCTTCACCTCATTGATGTACATCGCCAGGTCCTGCACAGACAAACAGACAAAGGCAAACCACATAAATGATCTAAACAGCTCTTCTCCCAAAATCAGACATTTACACATTAAACATTATGCTACGCAAAATGATAATACAACTTAACTATTGACATCAAACACTGTATTAAGCCATTATTTGTATATGACAGAATTCAAGATAAGAATTCAAACCTGCATGGCTTCTAGTGCCTCTTTAAGCTGCTGTCTCTCCGGGCGGTCCATAGAGTGACTTACTAACTCCTGTGGACAGACAACATAATGATAAATCACGCATACTAGGCCTGACACAAGACTTGTGCCTGTTTATGATGGTAGTTCATTTTAAAAGACATTTTGATGGTGTGCATACACACACAAATATTTATGCCATGTAAAAAAGTGTGATTGAATGTATGTAACTATAATTCTAAAAAACATTTTTTTTAAAAAACATCAAACGTGGATGTCTCAAGATGGTCTTTTTAAGATTGAGCAAACTTTTTAAGAACAAGCACACGCTATCTCAAGCACAACTCACAAACAGCGACACTCCCTGGGTTTGAGTGTATGAAATGGGCTGCGGATAATATGATTTAAGCATGGCTGATTTAAACAGTGTCACTGTATCCACCTCCCAATGCTCATTCCCTCTCCACTGTATCTTGGCCGTCTGTCACACGTCACAGTCTTTCTCTTCGTATCCATTATTAATGTGTGTTGTGAATTAATGATGGTTTGTATCATGCAGGGTGTCCTGTTTTATACATGATCTCTATTAGCAGTGGCTGAGCAGAGTGGAGAGCCACATGGGTCTTGTTGGATGAGGTAAAACGATTTGAATGTTTTATAAGGTTTTGGGGTTCACAAGGTACTCCTGTTCTGGTGCTTTCAAACTTTAAATTGGAATAAATGGAAGTTGAACAAGTTGCTCAGTGAGCTCATAGTAATGTTGATGGTGGCTCTCACCTTAAGCAGAAGGTGGTATTTGAGGACCCTCTGCATAGGGACCACTAGGAGATCCTGCAGTTTGAATTTTCCCTCCTGGACCTTCATGGTACATTCCTGTGGACGAAGATTATTTCAACAGGTCAGCAGTTTTTCAATCTCAATCTCAGAACAAATAAAAACAACAAAAGTTGAATTTAGAAAGATATAATTGTTAAAAAAAGTAAAGTGTGAAAAATATTTTAATAATAAAAAGGCAAGACTTGATGTTATCCATCAAGATTTGACTGGATTTACAACATTATTGGTTAGTGAATGTTTTCTAAAAAATGTTATTAGCAATTATGAAAATATTTTTTTCTTAGAAACATTGTATACGAAATATATATGGAAATTCCTTTCCACCCTAAATAAATCCACAAACAAAAAATTGTAAATGTATATCTCACAAATTTCAACTATATTTTTTATTCTCTGTATCTCACACTGACTTTAGATTTTAAACACAATTCTCTTTTTTGAAACTCTGAGAAGGAAACAGGCTTTGATAGTGTCATGGAATTTCTTATTTATCAAAGTAATAAACTAATCGTGAGAAAACTGTTTTGTCTTTTATTTCTCTGCAGAGAATGATCTGATTTACACACAGCTTGAGTCTGTGAGCAAAGAGACAAGGGTGAGGCTTACTGACCAGAGTCTTTATAGTCAAAAGTGTACATTCCAAGGTCGCAAAAATCCCGATCTGACCAATAAAATTGGTTGAAACACATCACCCAATCTTATGCACTGATGCAACTTATCAAACTGTTCCTGGTATAAAGTCTACACAAAATGTTGTTTTACTCCTGCAGCTGTCACATATAGAAATGATTTCATTCTTCTTAAACAACGTCATAATCATATTCTACTAGTGATTATATCCTAAAAGATATATAATTAGAAAATAGATGTAACAAAGATGCATCCAGTGATTATAGAACAGATTACATAATCAAAGTGTTAATTTCTCTTTTTATGTAATTAGTGGACTTTAACATTTTCTATTACAATATTTCCTGATCACACACAATAAGATCAAAACTGCATACTGTATACAAACAGATGTTATCCATTGCCCTGCATGATTTGTAGTCTTCACTATGTATTAATCACTTCATTTTTTATCCTCTCTGTTCTCTGACAAATAAGCAAGGAGGACAGACTACTCAAATGTCATGCTTGACATTCAGAATAGACTGAGGAAGAGGTTCATCATCTCTATGACTGTCAGTGACTCCACGTCCCTCCTTATGAAGAATCTCTGACTAATCCACTACAAGAGCCACTCATCTTTTTCAAAGAGGTCTCATAACCACACACTGAATGGACTGTACCCGATTAAAGGGCTTTTCTTATGTGTGAGATAACAGGACAATAATCATGTGAATTTGTCAATAAGCATGTCTAGAATTACGTTGCTGTGATCTGTAATCTCAACTAATCCTGTGTGGAAATACTGGCTTCACTCGCCAGTCTTTATTTTTGGAGTCATTAAAGTAAGTCACACTGCCTCAGACTGGCAGGCAAAACAACAGCCCTGCAGTCTTTGCATCCTGAACAGCATTAGTAGAGCAAAATTAGTTCATGTCCCAAAACTGTCAACAGCAGTCTGCTGAGAGGGAACGCTGTGCTGGGGCTGACCACTGAAGCGGTCTCTATGAGAAAGAGCTGTTAAAAGAGTCTCTTTAAGGCGGTGTCCCTAATGAGAAGTACAATTTCAGTCAGAGAGTGAGATCTGCATTTTGCTTAGTAGATTTTGAGCATCATTAATTGCATCACCCTCAAACAGAAAACAAGAATGATAAAATGTGCCAATCTGACTCCTTGTCTTCTACAAGCCACAAAACAGTTATATTTATATTCTTATATTTTATATAAATATATTCAATATAATTCAATATATTAAATAGTTGACAAAATGATAACTGTAAAGAGTAATGGCTGCTAAAAATTCATGTTTGCCAACACAGAAACAGAATGGACTAAAATTTGAATGTGTGTTTTCATCAAATAAATGCAGCCATGGTAACATCTTAATTATTTCAAACTGCTAGTGTGTATGTTCAATACCACTTACATGAAACATCAATATCCCACCAACACTTTAAAGATGTACAAGAAAAATGTTAAGAGCATACCTCCACTTTACACTTGACATCTTCCCGTGTGGCAATCAGCTCATCCAGTGTCTTCTGGGCGTTTTCCATATGGCTGCAGTACTGGCCGTAGATCAGCAGTCTACAAAATAAAGATCAAAAACATACATTTTTAGAAAGACATGCAAAAGACTTTGCAATGACATTCAATTCTCAACATATAAAAGGAATAGTTTCATTACAAAAAGCAACAGAGGTACTGTCAGCAAATAAGACTATTAAATTTCTACACAGAGGTTTATTTTTTACCTTTTACCTGAATCTTTGAAACTATTAAAAAAACCTGTGCTACATGTGATGAACAGATAGTTAGCGTTACATAATTTCATTATAGAGCTACATCTGCTGTGCGCTCTTTATCTAATTAATCTGAGCGAAGCATTTTGTGGATTCTGGATTGTGTACAAGTTAATTTGGGCCCCTAAGAACATCAAGACACATTTATTAGATTTCACAATGGACTCCTGATAGTGATCAGCACATTCTGGAAGCAGCTCAAAGTCATCTTGTCTAGATGATGGCCCCACGTGTGGCACAGATTTCTGCCTCTGATTTAAGTAGGACACTGGCACAGTTGGCAAGCTCAAACCATTGGATGCTCTCAGCTTGCCTGCCTCTTAACTGTGTTCTTGATTAAGCCAATTTCACTTTATAATATATACTCATTACTCGGTTATCCTTGATGAGAAGAATGAAATTGCCTGTAATCCTATAGAATTCCAAAGAAGAAAGATGAAATCTAGAAGAAAAGTGGTCAGATCAAAGCAAGATACGTCTTATCTAAATCTGAACTGGATTATCCTCTAAAGCAAAATACATCTGGATGAGGTCGAATGAATCAAAGGATGAGGATGAAGTCAAATCCAGCTCATTAAGTGTGGTCTCTGAAGTGTTACAATCTTCTTGATGGTTTGCAATTTAGCCTCCAAGACTCACCTCTCTATACTTTGACATGCATGTCACCGGTTAGGATCTGCTACTGTAAGAAAAGCTAAACTAACTCAAACTGTAGTCTGAAGCTGAAAAGGGTGTTCCCTTGCTGCTCTGTTCAATGTCTGGGCCTCCGTGCCCTTGGACTAAGCAGGCCTGATTAAAGGCTAATCTGGAACAAGAGAGGCAGCTTGGTTCCTCATGGAAATAGACTGATGGAGATTAATGGTGGCCCCGCTCAATTATGAGCCAAAACGCACATTCAACAGCATATTGAAAATGCGGGAGCAGGTGTCGGGAATTAGCTGTAATAACAAATGTCACAGGCATAATTGAACATGAAGGTCTTCTTTACAAGGCAATTTCCAGATTAAATGTTTCAGGTGCCTCGTAAAATGGACTGCAAGGGAGAGAGGGTGCTTTATGTAGGACACTTGAAACAATGCAAGAATAATGGAATATGAATCTTCACGCAAGCGAAGAACAGTGTTTTATAAAGCTTTAAAAAGGTATTATATGCAAACTTTTACATTTTACATTACAATGTTCATACAATATCATTACTAAAAAATATAGATATTTTTTTTTATTTCTGATTTGCCACAACTATTTTTTTTTTTTTTTTTTTACAATATAACTTTTTACTAATGATGCAAGAGATCACCAAAAAATACAGATAATTCTAACAGCAGAATTTAGATGCATAAACTGCATAGTCCTCACTGTATAAAATAAATCTAGATGCATCTGTTAAATCTACAACAGTTATTAAGTCAGGGGCAGTGAATGATTTTCTCTCTGAATATGTGGTTTAAAGTAGTTCACCTTCAGTGGCTGGTCCTCCCTGACTTTCAAAGTATGGAAAAAAACTAAACAAAACAGATATTCACAGAGGCAGGTTTTTTTATATATATATAATTTTGTGTGTATCTACCTATTAAAGCTCAAGAAGATGAGAAAAAGAACTCAACTGGGTGTCTGTACGCTGAGGCCCTCTTTATGTACTTTGAGAGTGTGAGAAGAAAACGATGCACAAATACCAAATCCAGTTTTCATTTGCATCTCCTTGTTCTTAGATTTTTCCATCTCCATTACCCATTCATGGTGTTCAAATGGATGTTCTTTCAAGCGAGCACTCAGACCTTCCTTTGTCTACCTGTGCTGAGCCTCTAATGGTACTAAATTAGCTTACATCACATTAACAATGAAAAAAGAAACTTACAAGCACTAGAAATAATGTTGTGAAGTGTGGCGTACACATCCACTGACCAGATTTGATTAGAAAGGCTGCAAATGCTCTTTCATTCACAGTTGCACACAAGACATACATTAGTGTGCAATGGAGATCACTCTTTAATGACCCATTAATTATGTGTGTTTAAATGCAATCGGAGTAGAAGTGAAACATGTTAACAACCAAAAGCAAAGCACATTAAGCAGTGCAGCCTCGAGGTATGTGCTCTTTATGAAGACAATTCTGTTGACTGATCCAGCTTGGAGTGCTAAACACTTGGCCTCCACCTCCCCAAAGGCATCAGAGTTGTAAAAGAAAGGTGTTGAAATGAAAAGAAATGTTGAAATTTGTGTTGCCACTGTCTCGTTGGCTTTCTGACGCCAGCCAACCTAAGACATGCAACATCTTGACAACTGCAACGGCAAAACAGTCAAGGCCATTCAGGCTCTTGTCTAAAAGTTCATCCTGGATTCCTCCTATGGCACTTCAGACTATGAGGGTGGGATGTGATCAAGAAGGAAAGAGAGAGAAAGCCCTGGGTTTCTTAAGTGTGAATATTCCCCAGGGTGAAAACCAGCGCCATTGCCGTGTAAACACATGCTCTTTGAATTCAGCTCTCTTACAGTGCTATCACCCGCTGCACCACCTTTCTCATTATGGCGAAGCTGTCATGCATGTTATTTCACAGAAAATACAATTTGGTATAGACGCTCTGCTTCCAGCTTCTATCTGTCCACTGGAAAAGACCCAGGCCAGGGAGGAAAACGCAAAGCAAAGTGGAAGTGACAGGCCGGTAAAAGATGTAATAGTCTCTGACATGAGGCATTGAACACCCCTCACCTTCACTCTAAGAGAGCCCGCACGGAGTGAAGAGCGGCTCAATCTCAACGCAAACCAACTAATAATGTTCCTCAGTTACTCTGAGCTCATTCTGGCAGCATTACATGAATTAGTTTGGAAATAACACTCCAAAACAAAATTTCATTTGAGACTTTAATGACCTCCATCACAGTTTAAAAGCTGTGATTTGCTTTGCTGGAAAGCAGCTTGATGATTTTTTTTAAAACAAGATGGTATTTTCCCTCTTCAATATGCCCTTCACAGTGTCAACAGCTTCTGAAAAGCTTCTCAATTATTTCATTCTATGGAACGCAGCGCCGCAAAAGGTCACAGGGACTTACAAGTGGAGATAACAAAATTAATTAAAGGCAGCTGGGCTTTTGGAGCAATGGACGGAGGTGGGGAAGATAGCAGCCACACAACGGCTAAATCCCTTGGCCATTTCTCTCTTTGTTGAAAGGAAAGGGAGAGGGACTGTGCATCCCATAATAAAAAAGAGAAACATGCCAATCAGATGAAAAATTGCAAAGGCGAATGACGCAGCCCTGCTTTAATGAAATGAATAATTTGCCTAAAATACTCAGCGTTATTTAATGCTTAATGTCACCAAATGTAAATATATCCTGTCAGTTTTCATTGTGATGAAAACTTTTCGAATAAAAGCCGCACTGTCTCCTTCACAAATATTTTTTCCTATTAGATGCAAATTCCTCCTATTTTGAGACTGAGAATTAGTTCATTCAAAGACAACTGACAGTAAGTGAGCATGAAATAAAATTATTTTAAGGTGATGTGCAATATAGAAATAAAATCAAGCAGAAAGAAATAATGTCCACAGAGATAAGGCATAGAGAAATGGCCATGCGTGTCAGAACAGGGCCCCACCACTGCACTGTCGTGCCAAAGTGCATGTTAGTGCGAGCACCCACGGAAGACTGGCTCAATGAGATGACAGGCTCAGAATTACATAAACAAAAGAGTGCGGGCGAGAGAGGCGGTGCTGTCACGCCGACTCTGCGTGATGCTGCCCGCTGGGCTCAGGGAAGAATCTTGTAATGGGCCAATTACCTATGCAAACTGACAAATGGAAACAATAGGGCTGTCTCCTCAATCCCTATTCTATTCCGTGCTTTTTTTGGAAGCGATCAATCCCAGTCTCCAACTTAAACAGCTGTAAATAAGCATATAAACATTTTAAGTTTGCTTGCTTCAGTTAAATTGAGTTTAAAGAAAACATTGAGATCCTAAAGAACATTTTAAGAGAGATTTTCAACAGAGCATGCTGTCTTTACTGAAAACGAACCTGTGATTATCATTACCTACATGACAGTAATGTAGAGATCAGCCTCTCACTGTGAGAATGCAAATGCCCCCCGCAGCTGCTGTATTCAATGAATCTGATGCTGAACAAAGTCTCAGTTCCTCTCACAAGAGCCTATACTGTAATTCTCATCAGGAGAAGTCATTTACCCACCCGAGAGATAAGATATCTATCTATCTATGGAAGCACTCAAGCGGAGGTTAAATTAGATGTCTACAGCAGAGAGGAAGATAAAAGAGAAACAAAGTCTTTAATGTGCATTAGAACAAGTGGCTGCTATAAAGGGCATACTGAGAACTTTAAAGTCAACACAAAATAAACACTAAGTATCTTGCACATTAAACCAATGCAAGTTATTGCAATAAAAGCAAATAATGTAAGATTTGACTATTAGAAATTTGAAACAAACCACATTTAGTAGCCTTAAAGCAAAATGTTATCATCATTTACAGTTCTCAACTCTTGTATTATTCCAAACATTTGTATTCATTTTTTCTGGGGAACACAAACATATTTTGAATTGTGTTTCATACAAGATGTTCCCCACATGATGATGAGTAAAGTATGATGAGTATTTTCAGTTTTAAGTGAACAAAGGTTCAAATACAAGGACATTTTGGAAGCTTGCTGTCTGCCACTTGAGGCTGAACTAAACCAGCTAGTTGCCAATGATGATTATTAAAGTCAATTTAATCATTTTGTGCTAATCTCTTTTATATTTGGAGTTTACTATTTTTACTTTCATCCAATGTCCACTTCAAATCATAGATCTATTATCACATCTGATGCAAGTTTAAAATATTTTTTCTTATATTTAAAAGCTCAGAAATGTCCACTGAAGTAAAGTTGCTCCAAGCCCAGAACACTGACTTGCTCAAAATCTGCAAGTATAACAAAGACAATTTATATAACCATGGTGTCTGATAACACTGCACCTCTAGAGATCATGATCCAACAATTGCAGCAACGTTAATTCCTAAGATATTACTGCAAGGTCATCTGGCTGCTTAATAAACCAGAACACTAGACCAAAGTTCTCATCTCTGAGGACGCAGGGACTCTAATTGCTGTGAGGTCATAATTTTGTGTTACACCTACTTGGTTTTATTAAGTAGGTCCCAGTTGGAATAAAAAACAGCAATTGTGCTGAGCACAGCAAGAGCAGAACTCTTATACAGAAATATGGATTCAGAGGGTCTCAGTAATGCCTGATAACACAGAGTTTAATGCTGTGTAGCATTACTAGAATAAGCTGACTGTTACAGGGCCTGTCACTTAGTCAGGCCTCAGTGTTTCTCAATCCAAAGGGAACTGGAGGGAAATTGCACATTACTGAGCTGAATCAGCAGCGGTCCCAGACCAGTGACCTGGAGTACACCGGGTACAGCCACTCTCATTCAAACTTCAGAGAGAATATGACAGACTCATCTGAATCTTAATATTGTCCGCTGTGTAAATGAGAGTGCAGTATTCAAGGCATACACAAAATAAAATATTTTGAAGTGTCTCAATGGTTTTTTTTTCCTTCAGTAAAAGTCAGTAGGGTTCAGTGTTGTGTAAATGACATCATTTGAATTTTTGGGTAAACCGTTACTTTAAGGTCATGCTGTTTCATGACAAATGTAAAAAATGACTGTATAGCAGCTGGCTAAATCCTTTGGTAGATGAAATGGTGTTGTGATTTTACTAGAGCCCCTGGGTATCTGTCATCCATTGTGGATAAAGTAGCTAAAACATTCTCTATTATCTGGTTATTGATTTTTGATACAGCAGCTACAGGAGACAAAAAGAGCACTCAAAACAGGAAGCTTTCAGCTCTAAAGCAGCAGACTCTCGCAGACAGGTCTATTTTCTTTCTAAGCCCTCTGGGTTGTGGGCTCTGACGAGGATTTATTTTAAAATAGCTCAGTTGCTGCAGTCAGGCCTGGTGTGATGGATTTTCTTAGGGTGGGCGACAACAGCAAGACTTTGCCTCCTTCACTTGAGGTCACTTTAGCCCAACAGAGGCTTAAGGTGTTGACAAAAAAAGGGGAGATGTTTTAACAGTATTGACAGTGATAAACCAAAATACTCCACATCAAGGTACTGACCTCTCCTTGAAGTCCAGAAAGATCTTTCCCAAGCCATTTCCCCCGCTCACCATGGTCAGGTCAATGGACCTCAACAGAGCAAAATGGACCTTGATGATGTCCTGTATAAGACATGCCAAGAATTGTCAGCCTATCATTACTTATCAGTTTGTTGTGCCATACTTTTGCCCTATCAGAATTACTAATTTGCTGTCTAAAAATGTTTAAATGACATCTTATCTTAACAAAATGAAAGGCAACACATACATAATAATCAGTAAAGTCAACATTTAAGTTATTACAAAAGTATGGTAAATGTATACAGTAAATAATCACTTACCTCTAAATTCACAAATATGGCCTCCATATCCTGCTGTGTTAACACTTGCTTTAGGGGAATCATATAATTCTACAAAGGTAAAAGACAAGAAAATCATAAATATCCTATATTATTGAGCAAAAATTTGTTTCAGAACTGAAATCCTGAAATGGCACATGTAATTACATTTATTTATTAAATGTTCTCAAAAGTCAAAGCATAAAATCAAACACAGGTAATAAGACTGCTTACACCTTGCTGCTTGTTTGCTAATTGTCTTTGACAAGCAAAAGTCAAATACTATTTGTCTAACACGGCTGCGGGCAGGCTGTACAAAGACAATGAATCCTGAGAAAATCCTGGCAAATTGCATCTATTTGTGTCAGTTGCAAATCAGAAAGGGATTTCAGAGCAACGCTGACACGTTTAGCTTAATTAGGAAGAAATGAATCAAGTGATAATCAGTAAACAAAGCCTCTGTCTGGAATATGAAATCGGCGTGACCTCTCACTGTTTTGACAGGGATTCATCACCTCTAATAACGGTACACTGACTTATTTTGCCACACTTCAAATTCTGTGTGTAGTGTGTGACTGCACAATTGGAAACAGGGCAGAAGAAAACATCACACATTCAAGTTTGTACTATTTGTACATACAAGCATGAATGCATGCAGTAGCTCCAGGGTGAGATTCAATCTCATGCCAACGGTACTGATTTATAAAACGGACACGATTTCTCACTTTGTGGACAGTACATGGCATTTCTGCCCTGTCTAAAGGCAAGTACGATTTTGCTGTAGGCAAAGGGGTTCATTTTTAGTCCATCACTTCTGTCTTGCAAAATGAGTTCCAAAAACCTGCTGCCAGATTTTGGAAGATAAATTCTTGAAAGAGTTGTACAAGAGGACATGATGCTGGTCCCTCAAGAGTCAATCTCAACTTATGTCATAAAGCCTATAAAAAAATCTCTCTTCTGAATGGTAATATTAATAACCCTTTTAAACTAGCTGTGTTGGCGCCGACACATTAAACCAAACTTACTATAACTCTTCAACCACTATCAAAATCATTCAAATCATTCAGACAACATGTGCTTTTTAGCAATATATCGCTTATGGTAATTTCTTGCTCTCCGTTGGCAAATGACGGTGGAGTTCTAGGAAGGCAGGAAGATCGAATTTGAATGGAGAGATGGGGATTGCACAATGTTGGGTTGCATAAAATAATAAACACAAAACAAAACATGGTGAAGGAGGAGTAAAAAGCACAATAATCGATTAAGATGATTTTTGATTAGACTTTGGCTAAGCAAGTCTTTTTCTGTGTAAATGTATGGTTGTATGCTTGTGCATGCACGGGTAAATATGTGCATGTATAAACAAAAAAGCCTTCTAAAATAAAAACTGTGTAATCCAGTGTCCCAAAAATGCTTGTATTTATGTATGTATGAGTTGAATTAAGTAAGAAGTGTTGGTTTTTTTAATCATGATTTTTATTTTTCTCTTAAAAACTTTGCCTATTTAAATCATGTCATACAACATTAATGGTCAAAAACTGTACTTTTCTGAAAGTCATTTATTTTGTGGAAAAAAAAAACACCTTGCACTTGAAAATGCATCCCAATGGATTTACACCTAATTCTTCACCTTAATTCTTCGTTCTTTTGCAGTTAACAACGTCTTTTCTTCTCTTCCATTTTTTTCTGACCCATTTCTGAAACATTTCGCTGTCCAAGGGTCATGCCGTAACTTTGCAAATTCTAGTATTGCATTAGTATTAAATATCTCTCTTTTTTAATTTAAGAATTTGTAAAAGTTTTTTTTTTTTGGCTCATTTTATCTGTAAAGGAAAACATGCCAAATAATTATGCACTGTTTTTTATTTCCAGCCTTAATTTACAATTATATATCAAACATAAATGATTAAATAAATATTAGTCATTAAGACTGAAATTGGTCAAATTTTCTAAATTATTAGGCAAAAAATATCACATCAATTTGCCTAATAATTGTGAAAGTTCAGTTTAAATTTCAAGTTGTCTTTAAAGTAGTAGAATAATTCAACAGGCCACTTAAGAACACTTGTCACCTAGAGCTCAGTTCTCATCTTTTGTCCTCTCCCTCCATCTATTTTGAGTTACCGCACTATCCGCAGAGAACCCCATCAAGACCTTGACCCAATTCCAGGCCTTCATTTCCACTCTCTCCAGCTCTAAATCTTTTTACGCTCTCCACTCACCTTCTCAATGTCCTCCAGTGTCTTGTAGTACTTTGCCTCTGTCTCCTGAATCTCCACCAAGCAGCAGTTTCTCTTATCATCTTCCGTCATGCCCATTTTCTGTTATGGGAAGAAGAAAAAGACACACAAACCATGTTGGTATCTTCCTGCAGAATGCCAGCTCAGCACCTTTAAACACCTGCACAAGGTACCGAACTGTAATTTAAGGGAATTCAGGTCACAGTCAGGATGGCCAAAGCACACTTACAGCAAAAGACAGAAGTGGACAGAGTATTTTAAAACAAAACCTCAAGGGAAACGTTCACAAGGACTGTAGGTTAAAATGCTGAGGTTCAAGCAAGAAATCAGTCTTTCATTCATTCAAAACAACACACGTCTAATTCTAAAGCACAAAGAACAACTGTAGGAAAGCCATAAATGTGGTTTTGATGAGGGTTGAGTAACTAAATGAGGTCAATTCACAAAACAATAACAACAGAAAATGATCTAATAGAACATGATGCATTTGATTAAGAGTAATCACTGGCTCTTGGTGTAATGCGAGCGGGTTTGCAAGCTTGTTTAAGAAAGTGGCGATAACGCTGGAGCCGGGGGAAGGTGCACGCCAGCCGAAGGCCAGAGCTAGAATGAACATCACATCACAACACACATTTAAACATCTGGGCCTGGCGGTGCACAAGGCCAAAGCAAACCTGCCCACATCCAAAGAAATTCAAGATCACAAACAATTGTTTCGTTAGAGAGTAAGATGGGGATAAAATCCTTCCAAATGTCCGCCTAGCAACATTGAAAGCAGCCAAGATTGGGAACGGCAAATACATCTGTGACTTTCACTGAACAATGGGGCATATGTGAAACTCCAATGGCTATTGTGGTAAATCTGAAAATTGTCTGACATATAGAAGATCAAGTATTTGTGATACAGTTTGATGATACAGATTGTGTGTGTGTGTTTTATGTGTGTGTATCTCTCTGAGAGCAGGATCCAACAGTTTTTTTTCTGTCTGCAGGAGGGATTTCCTCCCTTGTGGGTTTAAAATAACTTAACATTAGCTCACTCGGTGTGACAGCACACTTAAATTCAGATGGACATTGGCACTGAGTCAGCCTTCCCTCCTTTTTCATTTCTAGCAAAAGGAAGACACTCCTGCCATAAAAAAATTGCTAGCATTTTTATTTAGATTGCAAAGTGAATTTAATTATGACCAAAATATGATGTAACTGAAATGATAATAAATGTAGCATATCCCAAATATTAAAAAGTATAAAATACCCAAAAGTCTCATATTGTTTCGTCACCCTCATGTTGGAACCAATGCCTTTCAACCGTGGAACACAAAAGCAGATGTTTTTCAGAATGTTCAGACTGTACAACTCCCGACTGTGAGTTTATATCACACAATTCTGAGAAAAAAAGGTCATAATTGTGAGATAAAAAGTCGCAATTACCTTTTTGTATTTTTTACTCATTGGTGAAAATGGGCTTCCATAGTAAAGCTCCAAAAATGACCAAAAACCTAAGTTTACAGTTTCTTTACATTCTGTGTGGTGGGCATAAATTATCATTTTAAGTAAGTCATTAATACAAATTTCAGTTTTGTAATTATTAAAAACAGTTAAAATTGAGTTAATTTGCACATATATTTATATTAATGCATATTGCAAATTTATTTTCATAAACAGTATTGAATTAACCAAATGATCAGTATATGTAAACATGCTCTACAGTTGATGTACACATGTTTATGTCAGCTACTGTGATAGGGGCTAGAATTGATGGTATCTGGGATCTAATCTGAACAAAATATACATTTTATAAAAGGGGTTGAATGTTTCTGCATATGCCAACTGGTCTGTCCTGATTACGTAAAAAACAGACTGGTCTGCCATGCAGTATCTTTAAAGTGGAATGTTTAAATTTGACCACAAATAAGATTTTTGTAACTCTTTTAGGTCTTTCACTGCATGACAAATAGCAGCGAAAGCATTTATTAAAACAAAATAAAGGGTAAATTATTCACTGACAAAACATTTTATATTTTTATCTAGATTTGGGTCACCTTCCTTTAATAAATAAATCTGAGGAAGTTCAATGAACTTTCAAGGAGAGTAAATCCTGCTCAGCAAGTTCTTTACATATGCTTCATTATTAAGGGTTCAAGGGCTTGTGTCGACACATTTAAAGGAAGGGAAAGAGGACCACTGAAGGGGCACAAGAGAGTCATGTGCGGTTCAGCGTGACACTTACCTGCATGTATCTGATCTGCAGCATTAAGGAGGCAAAGCAGCAAATGTAAGCAGAGCAAGTGAACTCGCGCACAGCCGAGGGAAAATGACAGGAAAACAATCCATCTAAAACCTCTCTCACACACGCACCAATGAGCGTCGTCCGTATGGTGTCTCACTCACCATGGGCTGTCTAACCTCCACCTTGATGATGTCCTCATAGATGTCATCCCCATCGTCCTCGCAGGGGACACAGTCATATATGTCATCCTCTCCCACATCATGCTCACTGTGAAAGAAAAAGAAAAGAATTTTAGTTTTTATTTTATATTATTATTATTATTATTATATACTTTTATGCTACTAAATAATCAAAAACAAACTAAATTGATAAAAACTATCAAAATATTAAATGCATAAATAATGTTACAGCTTTGCCATTATGGGAATATGTGGAAATTCACAATATTGCAGTTTTTACTATATTTTGATCAAATATTACTTATTCACAATCTACCCTGTCCGAAGTTATTTGACTCAAAACAACAAGACAAAATAATGCAATAAAATATCTAGCACTGCGTATCAAATATTGGAAGCAACCAACAAAATATCCAAAGATAAAATCAGATTAACATAAAAAAAAACATAATATCGATTCATCACATTGCTCCTGGTTAGGACAGTTTGTAAAGTGTCGCCTGAGACAGAATTATTAAATACTTGGGACAGAGTCAGCATCATCACATACAGTTTGCAGCCCTGATTCGCTTGTGTATGTGTTTATCAGACATCGAAAGAGCCCTGGGACCGCAGCGATGCCATACATCACTGCACACTCTGCCGTTGTTTTCTCAGGGGAGAAAAGGAACGGCCGAAATAAAGCGGGTTGCCATCACAGAAGGTGTCCTGGTCCCAGCTGTGTCTCACAGCAACAATCAAATCAGTCATCCATCCCTCCCTAAAAGAAGACCTTACTCTCTCAATAACACACACACACACACACACACACCAAACGGCTTTACAACCACACAGCAACAAGTTCCTTCCTCACTTCTGCTGATGTGTCCAATTGCAGGGTAAAACAAGTGTGAAAACTAATTCGAGTTGAATCAAACGCCTGCCCAGGAGATTAGCTCACTGCCTCATCGGCTCATGGAGAACAGACATACAAACCCATCCCTCCATCTTTCTTTCAGCCCTCCCTTCTAGAACAAGTGATAATAAACTGAACACTTGCTTTATATTTGCATATATATATATATATATATATATATATATATATATATATATATATATATATATATATATATATATATATATATATATATATATATATATATATATATACATACATAGCTGATAACAAAGAAGTGTGCCATAGAGATCCTAATTAGCATTTAACAACTTGTTTGAGCATTCTAGGATACTCTGGAAAGCCATGTTCCCAGCTTTTTAATTAGCCAGTAAGAGCATTACTTCCATTCTTTAATATACTATGACTTTGCTATTATGTAACACTTCACGTTCTTCAGTAGAATACATGTTTACTTTCAATGCAAATGTAGATTAATACTGAGGAAATATTTTTGCTAAGGGAACAACAAAGGTAAGAAATTACTGGTCCACATCCTACTTGCTTCAGGGAGTTTGTGTGATTTGATTTGCTGCAGCAATCCTTTGCCAAAACGATTTATTTGCAACAAACTGAAAGTTAATGTGGTAAATTTTTCTCACAGAGCACAACATTTCCCTGCTGGAAAAACACCCAAGCCAAACTTGGTTTGCTGATACTTTGGCTGGTTTAAAAAGGGATTTAGGGAACTTTTCAGCTGGTCATGCTGTAAAGTATAGTTGGTACTGCTAGACTACACAAATATCTAAGCCATCATCATGTTATATCCAGTTGTATCCAGCAGTGTTTTACTCAATCATTGGAGTATGAAACGAGACGGGCATAGATGAATGGAAAACAGCCAGACTGAGTCGCCAATAGTTGGAGGATTGTTCTGGCAAGAGCTGCTGGGTGTTAATCCATCTGTGTGACCTTCTATACCTGCACATCTAGAACAGCTGCCTGAAATATAAATGAGAGAAAACAGCTGCACAATTTTATATGGCTTTCAGAACAAATAATACTCAAGAGTATAATTTTTGAGTGTTTTATTTATTTGAGTGACTGAAATTCTTTGGTTCGTGCCTGTGGCTGCTGAATAAGAGCAAATCCACTGCTACCTCCTGTGAACAATGTGTGGATTCAGGAATTCTTTGCTATTAGATCTCCTGGGGCATTGTGGGTAATTTGATGTATTGCTAGAAGGTCTTATTAGAGCATTTGTTTATACTGTACAAAGACTGCTGCATGTGTTTATGTCTCTTGCATCTTAAATTGCTTTTCAGAATAAGTAACATTAACTGATGTGCTATTACATACATAAATGTTATACATTTTAATGATGTTGTCAAATAATTGCATCCAAAATAAGTTTATATTTAATATATTTATAGTAATACAGATTGGCTGAAAAAGAAGAAATGGAGAGTCCTGGAATGGCCAAGTCAAAGTCCAGATTTGAATCCCATTGAGATGCTGTGGGGTGACTTGAAAAGGGCTGTCTGTGCAAGAAACCCCTCAAACATCTCACAGCTGAAAAAGTTCTGCATTGAGGAGTGGGGTAAAATTTCCTCAGACCGATGTCGGAGACTGGTAGATGGCTACAAGAACCGTCTCACTGCCGTTATTTCAGCCAAAGGAGGTAACACTCGCTATTAGGGGCAAGGGTGTCCTATCTTTTTCCTCAGTTAGAATAGGCATTTTTGTAGAATGACATGTACAGAAGATCTTGAAAAGACTTTTCTTCAGTTTTCATTGTTTAGTTTGATTACTTATTTGATTATCTCTCTGTATTGTTGAAACTGAGATGAAATAACCATTTATCAAAAATGTTACAATAAAACCACATGCTTTCAAAGGGTGTCCTAATTTTTTCACATGACTGTATATTTTATATATTAAACATATTTATATATAAGAATATAAATACATAAATGTTTATACTTTAGTTTATATATTTTTAAATATATACTGTATTAATACATACTGTATATATATATATATATATATATATATATATATATATATATATATATATATATATATATATATATATATATATATATATAAAATGCAAACAAAAACCTTTATACTTAATCATTTGACAGCAAAACGTTTTAATAATTATTTCCCACACATATAAAACATTTGAAACAAAAGCAACTGATATATTAATATAACTACAGTAATTCCTGTAAGCTCCTGGCGAAAACTGTTCTGGCGATCACTACAAAAAAGGGTGAAAAGTTTATTGAAGCGTCTTTCATTAAAACTGTGTTTTACAGCAGGACCAGTACACGGATAGGACTACCTTTACTTTGAAAATCCTTTGAGAGAACTGTGAAATTGCGGAATTCAAAATAATTACCTTTTTGAACATGGTTTAAACAGCGTTCCTTTTTCAAAATGACAAAACATGACATGCATGTTTGAACAGTAGGTAGAAACGGACAAGCTAATAAAAAGGAAAGGTGCTGGCCTCAATCTAACATTCAGCACTGTGTCCACAAGGAGAAGGGATTGTTTGAAGTATTAATTGAGGTTGTACAGTTCACCCTGAAGGACGGATGGCTTGCTGTCCTCCCTCATTAGCTGAGTTGACTTTCCACACTCGCAGAGCTGCTGTCTGTCACAGCACAGTGGACTAAAGAAAGAAAACACATCGTCCCGCTAAATCACACTAGTCCCAAACTGCAAAGGAACTGAGGCAAAACGAATTCTGAAGGCTCTATCGTGTGACGTTAAATCCCTAAGGACAAGCATTAGCTGCATTATGTGAGATGCAGTGATCTGTACAGTGGATTGAGGTTCTGTGTGTATTGTGTTGGATGAAGGAAGATTATGGTTATTTTTTCTCATTATTGTTTAAATATGTCTTGCAATAATAGCTTGTCCACTTTTGCATGCAATGACATGACCCCATTAGGTACCATTACATAAAATTACAACGGTCATAATCCGTATCGGCACATGGAAAGATCACAAAATGCTTCTTTATATAAGAATACAACAAATCAAAGATCAGCTCTGCTGTTAAATGAACGTCATTAAGGCTGATCCAAAATGATAAAATACATATACATCTATGTGTGCCAATGGAAAAATCCTGACTGGTATATGATTCAATATGGTGTAAATAGTTGTAATCTGTATATTGAAAGTGTGGAAAGATTCTTTCTCATACCAAAGTACGACTCCATTTGGGCCAGAACCAAGAATTCATTGAAATTACGAAATATTTTGTGGTTTCATGCTGTCTAAACCATCAGGACCACAGAGGTTGCTCCAAAACCACTCACAAGTGCTGATTTCATTTGTGTAACAGCATTCTTGACTGTTTCCTTCGCTTAGCTAACCACAAACCCAGAAAGGGAAAACCATGTTTAGAGCAGCGCAAAGGATCCATCCCAAACTCATAGCAGTATGTCAATAAAAGTTAACTTCACCGCACACTGTCAAACTAAAACTGATCCCACTAACCCGGGATGTAGGAATCAGAGGGAAGAGTTGGGAACAGTTCACAACACTGGCAGAACATGCTACATATGGACTTAGGGCATGGCAAGAAAAGAGGACCACATGCTGTTTCTGCATGCCTGACACACTGACCCAGCCACACTGACCTTGTGTACTAGAAGAGGCCAACATGGTGCAAAGATCTGTACATATGTTATCAGACAGGCAGCATTTTGCATATCTGTCAGATGTGACCTTAAGTCTCGTGGCATCTCTCTGAAGACAACAAACTGCAGTTCTTGGCAAAAAATACTCCATTAGTCTCCAGTGGGACTTGAATCAAATACAAAAACCAAAAACCAAAGAAAAAGAAACTAAATGTATTTACATTTTGGGGGGTGAGAATAAGTATATTATGTCCTAAATATATGTATTGTATACTTATATTTGTAAAAAAAAAAAAAAAATCAAGCCATGTTATAATTTTAATGAAATCTTGGTTTTAGGGTACCTGTTAATGGCTGGAGAGGACTGAATACTCAGCCAAGCTACTTGGTTGAGATGTTCTGTGCATTATTTGAGGATTCCACTGAATGTTTGACAAATTTCCAAACAAGTCCATCATCTTGAGTGAATAGGTCGTTGAGTTCAGTTTGAGGTGCCAGGAGAGACAGGTGCCAATGGCAGTCATTTGTCCCTCCTGGAAGCTCAGAGTGCTTTAGCCTGAGGCTCCGCTACCCACAATGCCTGAGGTGAGAATGTAACATAGCAGCAACCAGTTAGAATGAAGTAAATCATTGCTGACATGATGTACATCCAGACATATGATTGTTATTTGATGGAGAAAGGGACACAGTCTGCTTGCTAAAATTGAACAATTTCATGCTTTGTCAGTTTTTGGATGAACACATTAAATATAGTGGAAAGAGATGATGATGCTGGAAATCTAATAGGACTGGATTGGTTGCGAACTTGCAGATTACTCACAGATAATAAATCAGAATTAACAACCCTGCCACATTTATACCACCGAATTACCAACAGCAGTCAGTTCGGATGAGTGCATACCTGAATACACCGCACTCGAGATCATAGTACCTGGTTCAGCACCTTTAACATGTCAAAACACAGAGGTCTGTGGAAAATTTATGCAATAGTTTGTGATAGAGCACCCCTTCTGAACCACTGTTTTACAGGTTGTGGAAAACAACAACAACAACAAAAAAACACTTGCATTTATATTTTATGATAGTTACGAAATATCTTAAGTTCAGAAACAGTTCTATGTAGTATTTCAGATGATCATACTGAGTCTGTCAATGCCTATACTCACATAAAATGCAAAGAAATATAACTATAAAAACAGCTAAAAATACAGCTTTCTGAAATTTTCAGTTTGGGAAAAAAAAATCAATGTGACTGAAGACCTTCAGAAAGTCTGACAAACTAAACTGACTGTACTTTCAACCCTCACAGTCTCTTTAAATCTGCTAGCCGTAAGCAGTATGAGTGAATGCTGTATGTCTTTTAATGTTCTTTTGAAGAGGAGCGTCTCAGTCATTTCTCACATTCAAGAGTAAGCCCGACCAAAGAGCTTCTTCAACACCATTAACCTTTCACAAAAGCGCCTTGATTAGCACTTTCTACCTTTTATCTCCTGAAGTGAACCGCGCTCTTTACTTCAATAAACGAAAGATACAACACTATTATTGAGTACAATCAGCAGTCTTCTCATTCGCACTGCATTTGGCCCCATTTACGGCACAATGTTGAAAAACATCTCCAATCTAATAGAAACAGACACAGGGTTTATGTGAATAAACCTATTGAAGCCACATGACTTCCTGAGGTTCAGTAGCACTGCAGCACACCCTTTCATGCACATTTCCATTAAAGCAGACAATGATATCACAGTCCAATTAAGAGTGCTCCGAGCAGCCTGATGAAAGTGCTTGTTAAACCGTGTCCCTGCGCATCATATCGGGGACCTTTCCATTAATCAGATGGCAGCGTTGTGGTGGAATTGAACCATATTTACGACTGCAAAAGGTCATGGGTCCGCATGGATGGGTAGTTTCATTAATCCGTTCAAATTCACTGTTCCATCACCGATGGTGAAGTGAGTGCTTGTGCGTTGGGCGTGGGTTTAACATCTATTAGATTAGACACTGAAATGTGATTCGACATGAATCTGCATGTAAAGAGGGGTCAGATGGCAGAGAGATATCAAGAACATTGAAAGAGGTCAGCAATCACTTCAGGCTATATCAGGGCAGCGTCCGAAGTCAATACGGATCAGCGCAAGAGGCCGTTAACAGTGGAAATGTCAAAGGTCCACATATGGCCTCACATATACAAGGACTCAACAGTAAAGGTGCCTCAAAGGCCTGGGGTTAGTGTAAGAAAGTTTTGGGTCACTTGACAGAACAGAATATGTATTCTTACATATATTCGTAGTGTTTTGTTATGCTTTGCAAACTTAAGTGCCTTGAATACGCAACGCCGTTCCATATGGTGATGAAATCTCAACTGAAACAGCAAGACAGGGAGGGACATATTGAGCCCCCTTTTATAGAAAGCCGTTTTGTATATTTCACATCGGCCCAGAGCCATTGAGCTCGGTAAAGCAGCACTTGATTACCCCTAGTTAAAATACAAAACTCTTACTAAAACAAAATCTTGATTATCATAATCATGTCGAGGCTGTGTAGTTTTAATAGTGTTTAATATATGCTGACTCCTGCATATGATTTGCCACTTTAAATACCTCAGGATTTACCACAGTAAAGACACGCTGTGGAATAACAGACAAAAGGCATTTGAAATAAATATGAATTTGCCTCAAGATGTAACCCAGCCAGGGAGAAAATCAATCAAACGAATAAGTCATGTTTAGCATTAGTTCACTAAAATGTTTGAAATTGAGTATAATTTTGAATATAATGGACACTTTATTGTATATAAAGACGCTGTGATGTTTCCATGTTCTATATGATATAAAACAATACGATATAAAAGTGATATGAATTCAAAATGAATGCAATGAATCTAAGAATGTTTAGATCGTGTTTATTATTAATACTCTATTCGTAATTATATTTTATAAATATATTTCTATAGATGTTTAATGTCCTAAATAATAATAATAATAATTTGTTTCTTGTATATAAAATGTCCTTTTTACCATAATAAAAAGCATGCGTGGGTCTATGACAATATTAGAATGCTCACAGATGTTTGTTGTTTTCTCTGGTAAAACAAGCTTCACTACTAATTCTTTTGTTTCTTGAATCAATGGAAAGAAGCAGCAAACACTTAAATATCAAGTATGGCTTCACTCATTCACACATTTTCAGTAAGTCTATTCACATCTCTGTTGTTAGATAAGTGTGCTTAATAATGTGTCTTTGACCTACAGTATGTATGTTTTAATTATACTGTGTCTTAGATAAAATACAACTCATTTTAAAAAGCCAGTTTTAAATCTCCTCACATTCTTTCTTACCTGCCTAAAGTCACAGTTATACTTGTGGGCCATTAGGGGAGAAGCCCTTTACATTTTGAACATGCAAATGTTATTTTAACACACAAACATTTTGGTTTACACCATAATTTGGGTCAATATTAAAAGATCAAACTGTATATATCTTCCCAAACACTTCATATTGCAAGATGGACTGCAGATGAGTAACAAATTGATCAGCCTTCATCAGCAAATGCACACAAAATTCTGCTGCACACCAAACCAGCAGGTTCTTGACTTCTTCAACCCCTAACACTATTACTACTTGGTCACATCACCGTTTCAGCTCAAATACATAGACAATCATACTTATTACTGACTCGACAGTACTTTCAACTTCCTTCCTTCTTTAGTGTTCTAAAGATAAAGAAATTCCTATATTGCTATACTGGGCAGTGGAGCGAACACACACTGTGGTACTGCAAGACGGTGGCACCCATGTTGTGTACAAGTGCAAGTTGTTTTTCTAAATAATGTAAACTTGACAGACTAAAAAATTCTATGAGATGGAATAAATCCATAAACACTTCTACCAACCTCTATGTTGCCCAGCTTCACAACTTTCTCAGTGACGAATCAACAACATTTGAAGCAACACTATAGAATAAATCTAATAAAACCTTTATACCATAGTTTAAGAGTCAATAAATATATGATTGTCACTGGAATGTATGGAATGTTTGATTATTAAAACAATGGTTATCCATCATCTTCGTGCGCTCCTTTCCACACCACACCATGACACTGCTGCAAACATTATCAGTATCCTCTAAGTTTCTCATCTTTTTGAATTATTAATCATGTTTTTTGTTGATCACATGTGTAAATACATAGTATAAAGCAGTTCTGTTCATCCTTTATGTTTACAAAAGGATCCATTGTAGCAAAATTTGTAGTCCAGATCCTAGGTTCAAATCCTGCCTGATCCTCAATTGCCATATCTTCGGCTATGTCCAAATGCCTAGGCAGCTGACTCGTTGCCTTGCTGCCTTTGGAGGCAATGACTTTGAAGGTGGCATCTTTGCAGGAAGGTACCTTATGAAACTGATTTTCGGACAGGATTCTGAGGCAGCATAACGGTTTAATGATAAATAACAAAATAGAATTTTTTTTGTTCATGACTAAATTAATATTTAATTATAATACTTTAACTATAATACTGATTATATAACATCAAAAGTGCAAAAAGGCCAGTCAGAAATATACATTTATACACAAACTGGCCAGCAAATGCAAATTTAAGACTCCATCTTTATTTTTTAGCTCAACCGTCAAGGATTAGAATGCACAGGATTGTGGGATATTATCTGCTGCCTTCAAAATTCAGTAAGTAGAAGGTACCTCTGGAGACAGGAAGTAAACCAGAATTCGGATTTGGACATGCGTTGATGCCTTCCTGTCTTGGAATGCTGCCCCTGAAGGCAGCGTTTTAAAGCTCTTTGCAATGCCCAATAAAAATCCTCCAACAAAATAATGTTGTGACAATAAGGTGTGTACCACCAGGGCAGATCACAGTTTCTATCCTAACGACCTTGTTTTTATTTGTACTGATTGTCTTCCATCACTTTATAATGGCTCAAAAACACGCACACAGGCTATGCTTCTTAAATGCAGACAGTCAGTTGAGGTCTGACATAAGCTGATCTCCATTTACTGCTCCAAAGAAAGTTGTAACAGGCATTGTGAGAGGTTTAATATATGCAGTCTGCACTAACACGCTTGTGTCCTCTGATGAATGACACCTATCCGCCCAGCTGCCTAATTATTCACAATTAATCAGCGAGGAATCGGGCCTGTCACCACTGTCACAACCCCTTCCCTCATTCTCCCTCACTCCTCTTAACGCCCACATTGCCATCCTGCCACGCTCTGAGCATGGCATGGCATCGCCATGGCAACCGGAAGCGCTTTTATCACTTGGTTATTGGTACCAGGGTCACTGGACCAGTCAGAGACTAGGTGGGTAAGGTGCAGTTGTGACTTCTAAATAATTCCATTCTATTCCAATTGCATTCAGTTAGTTAACTAATAAATGCAGCACTCCATAAACACTAAACTTCTACCACTTCACCTAAAACCATCACTGGATCAGCACACTAGGACATTCAACTTTAGCCTGGGCAAATTCAATGACAATTTTCAAGATGCCAACAAATAAAGCCAAGTCAAGTCAGAGAATTCCAAGTAGCATGACTTTAATGCTTAGGGGTTAGAAGCAGGAAATTTCTACTTGAATATTGCTACTTCTGACAACTTTGTCTTGAATGTGGCATAACAACCTATTTCCTATAAATCACAAAAGCTAAAGTCTTCCTCAACTGGGCACACAAGAGCTTGGAAAAATCACTGATTGCATATAATGCATATAAAACCCTCCTTGTGGCATTATCACACTATAAAGTATCATTTTTAAATCAAATTAATTCCAAGGATTAGTAATAACGTACAAATGGAAATAAATCTTTATCTAGTGATCACAACCTAATGCTGTTGGTTCATGCCAATCACGGCTGAGAAAAATATCAAGTACTATGTGACTATGGCATGTGTGTGTGACCTTAGAAGAGCATATTTTATTTAAATTAATGTCACTAAAGGTAAAAAAAAACAACATTTACCGTTTTAATAGAAATCCAAGTGCACAGTTTTGCAATAAAGTTCCCCACGTAGATAATGCTTATTTACACTGGTCACAAAATTGCAGTGCTGACCAACAGAAAGCTTCTTGGTTGAAAAGCGATTTCTTATCTCTCTATGCTATTGATAACGGACAATGGATCTTTTTGCCCACAAAAGTTTACTGAAACATGACCACACCTTAGGGAACCTTAATAGCCAGTGAACTGAAAACACACCATGAACAGTTAAAATGAGAGACTATTTATTCCTTTCCATTATACTCCGTTTCTGTGATTTAAAACACTTACTCTGCCAGCTCCTCCAAGCTCCGGTACACATCATCTTCATTCAGCGCTGTGTCCTCTGATGGAAAGGGCCTGGGGAGAAAAAGAGAGAGAGAGAAGAGATGAGAAAGAGAGCATTAGCCACCGCACACAGAGAAGGAAAGAATATAGCACGATTGACTGCTATAACATCCATAATTCAACAGGTGGGTTTATTCATGAGCCCTCCACCTCCTCTGTGATTGACGTTTGTAACAATATGACAGATGTTTCAAAGGCACTTATCTGATTTCTGACAGAATACAGCAGGCACAGTGAAAAGGCCGTGGCAGGACTGAATGACACAGGCTATTGCGGTTTGACAGAGACACCTAAACGCAAACACTTTAGCCCTTTTCTTAATAACTGCGGGTCAGACTCCAGACTCCTCAGAGAGCCGACCCACTGGGGTTTTAAATCCAGGGCTCATGAACATTCACCAGCCAATTAGAAAGCTGCAAATGGAGGACCGATCAATTATTCGATTAATGGCATGGCTCTTCCTCCAGAGATCTCATCAAATCACTTAATCTCACACATTATGTGGGGCAAAAGGTGCTGTGCAGCATGCAAAAAACATGAGGCATGGAAAATAAAGTGATTTTGAGGCAAGCCTTGTCACTTTTGCTTTAGCGTGTATAGGGTATGCCTCAAACTCACTACAATTTAATAGACGTGATTCACACCTTTGAATAATGCAGACATTCTACCGCAGCACAAAGCATCATGGCTTTATGGAGCTCTTCACATCATGACTGGAAAGAGCCAATTCTTAACTTAGCTGCTGTTGCTGCTCTTGTGTGAAATGAAATGAGCTAAATATGCATTTAATATGCCACATTTGACAGTCAATAAATGGCACAACACAGGCTTTTATGTGGCTTCACTTCCATATTTTTTTTTTTATTATGGCTGATGAGAGATTTCAATAAACAACCACCCAACCCAAATACCCTAGAGAGACCTAAAAGCATAGATGTTATTTTATACAGTAGTCAACATTTGAAGTGGATCAAAAAACGTTCATTAAAGTTGTCCTAAGACAAGAACGCATTTAGGTTCTAGGACAACTTTGATGAAAGGTTTTGATCCACTTGTTGATCCAAATGTTGACTAGTGTATATGCTCAATAACACCACAATAAGACTGTTGGCAGTGATAGCGTTATTAAGCCACAACACCAGTTATGTCACTTGCCCAGCGTGCCACCGTCCCCCACCGTCGTTTTGATTTTTGGACTGTAATAAAAATCATTTTGTTTAGTTAGAGAGCAGACACTAAAATTAAAAACTGAAAGCGGCTGCTCAATGCAGCATGACGAACAACAGTTGCATCACAGATCAGATTTCATTTATCAAGTGAGGAGAGTGAGTGGAGCTGACTGACAAGAAGAGTGAGGTGAGAAAGACAAGACAACGGCAGATGATTTACAAAAAAGATTCTGTTTGGTAATATTTTGCTGTTTATTTAAGGTGAGTTAGAAAAAAAAAATACATTCATTTCTTTATTTTATTTGACATCACGGTGTACATCGTGCCTCCAAGCTTTCTTCGTTTTGGTAATAAACGTTCTACATTTTTTATTTATTTGGTTCCACAGTGTTTAGTGATTTTCAGTTTTGCATACATATTTATTTTATATTAGGCATACCCTATAGAATGATGTATTATGAACGACTTTTTCAATAAAAGTTCTATGATTTATATATAGGCTAAGTTGTTGTATTTTGTTGTTGATTGAATTGCCACTAATTCAAAAATGAAAGTAAAATGTGTACTGTACTTTTAAGCTTTTTTAAAATGAATGAAATCATACATTAAACAAGTAAACAACTTGTACATTTAATTCGATAACCATTTGAATATACTGAACTGTGTTGAAGTAGACATATTTTTTAGTCAGTTTGGCGATAGCACACATTCGTTTGAGAATCAATAATAACAGGCAGCGTGTGCTTAATGTCTTCACCTTAACAATCATCATCCATCACAACCATGACTTCTATTATCTAGGTGTGAACTGTGAATATGCTCATACAACATTTTTGCCGCTCCGAAACACAAAATATCACCCAATATGTACAAGACAGTGGTGCTGTATATTTATATACATTTCAATTATTTAACATATTAATCACTAAATTTGTTAATTCATGATATTTTATTTTTTAGTTATCTTGCACCCCCCTGGAGGATCACAGGCGCTCCCGACGAGTTATGCACAGGCATGGACTGTTGACATTTTCTTCAGAAAATGTAAAAATCAAGTTCAACCTCATGTTGACAGAAGGCCATCTCTTCAATCATAACTACGCTATATTCCTGTCCCTACGGAGCTGTCAAACAGCACTGATGGAAAGTGAAAAGTACAGAGAGAGAGAAATATAGAGCTATAGGGTAGGAAAGGCTCTGACCTTGAGTCATATTACTAGCTGGCTTTAACGCATGATCTAAGCAAACTGTCACTTGTGGTTTTTTTGGGGGGGGGTTTTTGAGGTCAGGCGTACACAGAACCCCCTTACTTAACCAATGCTGACATCGGACATCCTCATCTTCACAATATAAGACTAATAAACACACATACACCCTGACATTGTGACCAACTGCTCACCTCACACCTCCCAACAACACAACACTCACGGATGCTGTCTTCTGATAGACAGGAGAAGAGAGATGCTCTCTGACAGTTAACAGAGCACATCACTATTACACTTAACATTAAAGCAGCTTCCTGTCAGCCCTATAGACAAATACATACCATGTAGACGTATATATGTCAAATAAATACACGCCAATGTAAAAAAAAGACACGAATAGAGTGCTATGCTTTACTGTGTGGGTTGCATTTAAGCATGCACTTAGAGGACCACCTAAGGACATGCAATCAAAGGTAAAAAGATTTTAAAATGTCACCGTGACAAGCACAATTGTAGATGGTGGCCACACTTTTATTTCCTTATTACAATGGATCACAGTCATTGTTGGCAAGAAAACAACCTCTAAATGGATGCATTACGTCTTTGAGGTGAACGCGTAAATGTTCCACTCAGATGTATTTTGATGAGTGACTATCACCACGCTGAACTCGTAACACAAAGATGTTGTATCGCATGATGGAATAATTGCTGATAGCAAAATAATTAGCCTGCTTACAAGGCTTCATCAAATGAATCGCTAATTAAACATCTCAGTTCAAAAGGACTTCCTCCTCATCTGCTACAGATGCGTTTATAATAAAAGAAGGTTAAACCTGCTCAAAAATGTCACGCTAATTAATCACGTGAATTAAACACTGTTTGCACATCTCCTGTCAAAGCAATGGTAAACCCTTTGCTAGTTACTGCATCTCTGTGGATTTTTCCAGCATTTAAGAGCATTTTGAGATATAATTAATCACAATTTGAAAAAATAACACTATTTGATCATCTATCCCCCAACCCCCCTCAATTTTTTTTTCTAGATGCCATTTGTTTTTTTGCATTTTTACATTTTTACAGTTTTCCTGTTTTAATCTATAAACATTTCAGCATTTTATTCTTGAAAAAGCATGTCAAATTAATAAACATTTTTTTATGTACTATATTAAACAGTAATTTATTTAAAGCTTAACGAAAAATACATTTTAATGCCATAAGAAATTTAGTTTTTTTCCTTTTTTCTAAGAATAGTAACAATATCATTACATTAAGTAATATTTCTGTCACAATTTTTTCAAGTTAAACCAAACCTTTATTTTGATTGCCATTGGGGGAAATGTGGTCAATTCTGTGATATTTCGAGACATACAGTAAACTCTGTTTAATCTATCTTTCCGTCCCTCCATCCATCAGTAATTTGTGTCCAACCTTTGTTGCAGGTGCTGTGCTAAATAGAGATCAGGCTACAATACCCCACTGCGGTGTGCTTAATTAGTTGACGTCAAACATTCACATAGGATCAATTAAAAGTCTTTGTTTTAGCCAAAACCATTCACTTCTTAATAATCCCCCAGGCATCATTAACAGCACAGACATAGACACGCTGTGCGCTGACAATCAAACAAATCCACACGCTAATGCACGGAAACATACACAGGAAAACTCTCCCACACACAAACTCAGGAGCTGTGACAAACCTGATCATTAGAAATCAGAATAATATGAAAGCTGCTCCCATCCCTCAGTGATTACAGCCTGAAACACATCAGGCCAATATGCGCTTTAATTGGATTTGGCAGACACATCAGTCTCTTTCCAATTTCATTTATGTCCAAGTAAACAGTATCCCTGGGTTTTTATCTCACAGAAACAGATATTTGCTCTCTATTCCGAAAGCGATGGCTCAGAAGAGCTTGAAGAATATTGAAACATCTGAAGCGTTCAGCGGTGTGCTCCATGAAGTGAACGAAAGATGTACAGGCAGAAAAATGTGAAACTCATTCATTTTCTATTAGATTTCAGAAGATTAGAAAACATACTGCAGTTTGATTACAAAACCAGCTCTTCATTCATGCTGAAAGAGTCTACAAATATACAATACATTTACAGACTGTAACATTAATGTTAATATGACAATGTGTTGTTGTTGTTGGTGATACAATAATTAGTCCTGGTGTTTCATTAAATTAGATTTTCAGAGATTATTTTAGATTTTATTTGTACGTAAAAGAAACATTTATATGTAATTATTTGAATAATGTATGTATTTTGCACATACAGATAAAAAACTAAATAAAAACTAAATATGATTCGATTTTTACTTCATTAGATGGAAAAATACTTACCCTTAGGAAAGGGTTACTAGATCATAAACTACGAAAATGGTGGATGTTTTGGAAAAAAACAAGTGGCAAGTATTTTTTAAAATAACGTGCACTGTTGTGAAATAAGACTAGAAATATTCGTTTAGAAAACATGCTAAAATCTAATTTTAATCTAATTTAATAAAAAATAAAACACTGCACTTTAAAATTTAATTTGACTAAAATGATTAAATCTGTCCTATTTTTTCTGTCTCTTAGCAGAAATCAAATAACTTTTATTTCCCATCATCTGAAAAAACTGCAATCATATGATTATATTGATCTTCTATAAAACGCAGGAGCTCACTAATCCCTCTGTATCAAAAGCAGGCCTGAGTGTACCTGGTCCTGTCTGGCTCATGCTGGAATATCACTGGAGGAATAATCAGAGGAGAACATCCATCTGATCACACCAGCAACAGACTCGGGTTTTCTCTCAGGACTTGATAAAGACTGAGTGAGAAGATACAACACTTGCACAATACATAGAAGAGCAGTGCCCATCACCGGAGAAATCAATAAAGCAGGGTGCTGAGTGGCTGCAGAGGATTATCTGATGCTTACAAGCAGCTTTAATCTTTTATCAAACTCCAGTAGCAAAACTATTTGTGTTATATACATTATGCTTTCTGTCACTGCTCCGTTACGCATGTCTCTGTATGAAACATGACAGCACCATTTTCATGGAATGTGTGTGTGTATGCATTCGTAATGCACAGCAATGATCTTGCATGTGTAAGTAGGTCAAGGTGAATTGAGCATGACTGGCTGTACATTAGTCCATGTAGCTAGTGCATATTTAAAGTGTACAGTATGACATAATTGATGTAAGTGACATCCTGTAGATGTCTATGTTTAAGTACATAAATATATAAAAATGTATATGTATATTTATATTCAACATATTTCTATCACACCATTGATATAAAAAAAATTTTTAAAACGTTTTTTGTTGACATAATACATGTGTACTGTGTATATTTATTATGTATAAATAAATACACACACACATGCAGTATAATTAAATTAATAATTAAATATTTACACATTTAAACAGTTATATCTTTTATATATATATATATATATATATATATATATATATATATATATATATATATATATATATATATATATATATATATATATATATAATATGTGTGTTAACTTTTGAAACTTATTTTCCGTTTTTTTCCGTTATTGTTAACTATTGTATTTTTTTTCTTTTATGCTTTAAATTCTTTGGTAATCAAATCTACTTTCATAAACTTTTTTTTCCATGCAAATATAATCCACTAAAGATAAAAATATCTGAAATGTCAAAGAATAACAGAGCAGGAAAAAAAGAGCATTATGACATTTGCTCTGTTAAGTCACTATAAGCATCTGTTTCACATCTCAAGCTTACTGTAGGCCAAACTGTCATTAATTTAGAACAACACACACATACAACCCACAATCTGACCTATGAAACGAGGACACAATAGCTTAGAAAGCCGATTTTGCAGGCAGAATATAAAAAAGTATTTACTATATTTATACATGCTTGCTGAAACATCCAAATCTCTTGTCAAAAGAGTCGAGTCTCTTGTGTGTTATTTGCACTATGCTTTTCTGGTCTGTGCAGACTGTTACAAATCAGTCACTTATGAAGTTTCATTTCAGTTAGAGAAAGCTAGGTAGTCAAAAGACAGTAGAGCTACTATGTTCCTACTGCTGAACAAAGCATTGCAGCATTAAAGTTAAACATTGATGTTTTATGTAGAAACAGCACTTCAGCCCCAAAATACATTAAAAGGAGGGTTATTAGAACTCACGGACTGTGAGAAACATGACTGCGCTTGCTATGGAACAACATCTGAAAAAGCAGTGGTTTCGATACACACCAAAGCAGAATCCAGAGATCATGCCAACAGGTGCTGCACTACAGAGTGAAAACATGATGAATGACTTACACTTTGGCCTTCCTTGTTCCTGCTACTCAGTAAAAACCTTATTATAGAAGCGGGACCTCTGTATGTAAAAGCTGCGGTTTCCATTTAATGGTATGCAGGACTTTAAACAGTGCAGATGTGCAATAGTAACAATAAATACAGAGTGTGCACGTGAGTTCCAATCACTGACTAAGAGCTCAGAGGTGCTGTGTGTAACAGCACTGTGTTTTTTGATGGCTAATTAATTAACAGGCATTGAGAATAACCATTAACCAATCTGGCTCAGAGGTTAAAAGGCTAAAAGATGCTACAGAGGCATCTCTCCCTAGGGTCTAAAACAACGCAGCCAAACTGCGCTACGAGTAACTTCCAGTTTTGTGAATATTGATTAGCATTTTGCGTTCCGGGATGTTGCTTTTTAAACCCTGTCTAGAAAAACATCAGTGTGCAGCTTTAAAACGAATCCTAAAGGCTGTGCGAGGAATGTTCCCAAACAAAACAGATATTTCTTGCTTTGTGAGGAAATAAAACAGACAGCATTTTTTATGCATCCTTCATTCCACGCCGCAAAACTGTAAAACACACCACCAACAATAGACTAAAATAAAAGACTTTTAAAGAAATATGGGTTACGGGCGGTCTAACCACAAAAGAGGCATGCTGTTTCCCCCCTCAAAGCTGAGACACACGCCACGGCTTCGATGAAAACAAAGCCACCTTTCATTGCTTCCTGTACACAGCCAGGAAATTATGCGAACTCCCAAAAACCAGTGCACTTAAAACGGCTTGTACAGAAGACTTGCTCAGGGGTGTAAATTAGTCACAGCAGATGCGTCTGCTGCCAGGATCCATCTTCAAATCTTCCCTTCTAATTACTTCAGACAACATTTACGATAAAAAAATCGTTTTATTCTTCCACTTCGAATGACTGAGTCCTGACTTTGACAAATCAACAGGCGGTATTTTGGCCATTTCTCTGTACCCGGTGAGGACAGGAAGTGATTTAGGCACCCTTCAGTCGGTTATGCCGCACCGACTAATGGCAGACCTGTCTCGCCTCCGCCCTGCTCTGGCAAAACGCCTAATGGCTCGCTCCATCAGCTCATTACCCCTTTGGATAAAAGGCTTTATTTGCGGAGTGGAGCGAATGGACTGCACAAATAATGAGACAGGAAGTGATCCCAGTCGCCTGTAAAGCAGGGAAGCAGGTTCCCTCCTTGCTAAAACACCTGAGGGGAGCGACAACCACACGCTTCACGGGTTTTGGCCCACAGCTTTCACACATATGCGGCAGTCTGTGCCAACTGCTTCTCCCTTCCAGGCCCTCTGAATGGAGTCACATAAAAGGTGCAGCCCGAGAGAGTGCTGTGAAAGATCCCTCAAGACTCGCGGCGCACCGCTAAACTGAAAGGAAACACAGTCAGCATGTGTGGAGGAAGGTTACCTGATGCCTTTGATCTGGGCGATGCTGTTGTGGGAGATTCTGGACAGAGCAGAGATCACCTGTGAGAACAAGAGAAGGTTTGAGTTAGCCAAAGAAATGTCACTTAAACAAGTTACAGAAAGATGTACTAGATTTTAACACGTCAAGGTAAACATACATCGATATCCATTCGATTTTAACATATTCTGAAAGGTGCAAAACATGGTATGATAATTTAAGGTGTTTTGTAGTTCTGGTTGACTATTTTGTATTAATTTATTTTATCAGAAAAAGCTAAATTAAGTAAACTGCCTAAAACAAACATGTTTCATCACAGTTCCTTCAACATTTGAACAATGTGAAAATATATATTGGTCAAAAAACGTTAAGATATCCGCATTAAAGAAATTCACAAAAGTGATTTAATCTCCATAGAAAGCACTTTAAATCTAAGTAAAGTGTCTAATTTTAAGGTTTAAAATTTGTAAAAAAAATTCTAAAGTTTTTGAAAAAAATGTCATTCAGTGTGACAATATTTATGCAACATTCAATGTTTATTACGCATGCTTATAAGCATATTACATTTTATTGTGTTTTAAATTAGTAAATCTTAAAAAAATCTTACTGACAAATGGGTAAAACCTACAATGGTGGTAAATGTAAAAGATATAATATTACTAATTAGTATTTTGGGTGAAACCATTTAATTTGGGCAACAATAATTTAAAGCAGTACTACACTTATTTCTTTTAGTAAACCCTTTTTGTCTTTGACCCATAAATCATTTTCTATCTATTTTTATTTACAGTTTTTGGTCATTTTTTTAATTCTGTAAGAAAAAATAATAAATACTGTGAATTGTATTGTATTGAACTAGGCATATTCAAGTAAAACAACAACATGTACAAAAAATCAGTACAACAGAGTGTTGTTTTGGTTTACAGCATAAATTCTGTGAGGCAACTTAAGTATAATGTAAAAGTATAATGCTGAAGAACTGTAAAAATGAAGTAATGCCACTAATAATCATATGCAACAATACAGAGTATCTTGTATTTTTTTCAGATTTGGAGCAGGTTGTGTTCACTCATGGATCATGCTGCACTACTAATGGCGATATTAATGGACATGGGGCATGAAACGCTCCAATAAAATCACAGACGTGAAAAGCTTTTCACAGATTTGTGAAGGCCCCTCCTCTACTCAACTGCATTAGTGCCGGGTAACGGGGTTAAACGCGTGCGGTATTTACACTGATTTAATGCCAGTTGTGAGTCACATGTGAGTAGGCTTATTGGTGGCCCTTCTAGAGGCTTCCAGATGGTGTGCTAGAGGGTCTCAAATTTGTAATGCAAAAGCCACACACACACACACAAACAGGAAGGCACAAGAGCATATTCAAAGTGAAGATGGTGCCGTGTCGCCTCATTACATGTTCATGGGCGTGTTTTTATCTAGCCAGCCTGCTGCCATGGTTACACTAGTTGTTCTACAGTCAGAGAAACATTTAGTGCAGATGTGCATGGAGCTTTAAGGTTCTAAGTATATGAGATATACGAAAAAATTTACCATTGGAAACCAGTGATGAATCAGGAACAGACCAAAAAAAAAAAAAAAAAAATGAAAACAAAAAATGCTATAGCCCTGCTGACATAAATGACAGTGAGCTTTAGTAAAGGATGTACAAGCTCTCTAAGAACAAGCTAGTCTGTAGCAGCACTTCTGTCATATAATGCTACAATCTTTTATATGTATTAAATGTACCCGCACAGAAGCAGCAGCTCCACACACAACTCAGCACATCTCTGCAGAATTGCAATGCCTGTCATTGACAAAATTATACATTGAAAAAATTGTGGCTAATTTGATCATGTTTTCAGCTACTAACTAAATTTGTACTACTTACAACTTGTTCTCAAATCTAATCCACAGAATTTTTCCCCTAAATGAGAGCGGGAATTGCACGTGGGCTTGCGCATATCTGCTCAAATATATAAACAAGGGATCTCTCTCTTAATGCCATAAGGACAGACCATAGCGCATTGCATCAGATATTCTAACACCTATTTTTTGGCAGAGTCAGTCCAGGCAGAAGAACAGATGATTGAGGAATCAATGCAGCTAAATTAGTCTATGTGTTAGTTGTATTGCTCTTGTGTTCATCTGCTAATGTGTCTAAATATTCATGGAGCCTCAGCACAACATCACCTGCGGCGATGATATGTGACTCATCCATCAAAGCTGTGGCTTTTTCTTCTCTGGATTGCGTTTCTAGTTCTTGTACTCAGTCTCTCATTCTTCATCTCTCCCTCAGGTCAGGTCAACAGCTCTCGCTCTGTTGTCTCATAATATTGATTTTTCCCTCATCTCAGTGCTTCGGTGTATATGAGAAGCGTCGGATTCGTGCGAGGAAGCAACATGCATCACCTCACCAGACCAGCACAATACTGTCCATCACCCACAATAGCAGCAAAAGATAGAGAGTGAATTGTAGATTGTTCACTAATGTTATACGGTCGCTTATCTGAGGTGAAGACATGCCAGCATTGTATCTATGTGTGCAGGGTTTCCAAACACAAGGCAAATCCACCTGTCCTGCAGAACAACGTATCGCAGCATGACTTAGAGGAGAGGACAGGAGAGAAAAGACAAGTAAAAAAGAAAGGCGAGATAAGGTGAGACAAATCTAGGAGAGGTGAAGTAGGAGACAAGAGATGAAGACAAAAGAATAGACGTGACGAGGTGAGAGATGGGCCAAGATGAGATGAGACGAGACAAGATGGAAAGTAGTAGGAGGAAAAATCAAGGAGAAAAGTAGTACGAGACAAGAAGAGAAGAGACAGAAGGGAAAAAAAAGAGTTAATACAGACGAGGAGAGAAGATAGAAAGTATGTGATACAAAAAGTAGGTTATATAAGGAATTTTAGATGAAAGTGAAGAGTTAGCTGAGGATACGCAAAAATAAAAGGTGATATTAGAAGTAGTACTTTCTGGTGGGCTATACTAGGCCACAGTTTAGTTAAACACACCTGAATCAGCTATTCAAGGTCGTGCTAGGCATACTTTCAGGAAAGTGAACTGAGGCAGTTAAACTCTGTTTAACTGGCCCTCCACAACCCCCTGAACCAGATAGAAGAGGTAGTAAAAGACATGAAAAATAGAAAAAAATAAGGAAAATTAATAATAGTTCAAATGATAAACAGAAGACACCAGCAGTAGTGAAAAAAGCAGATGACATGTGAAATATAGTATTAATTACAGTAGACATTTATAGCAGTATAAGCAGGGGAATGAAAGAGACGAAGATCACACCTCCATGGCTGCAAACATCACAAACAGTGAAATAATAAAAAGTGTTGCTGCTCTGAGTCAACTTCATAAATAAGTGATTCCAAATAAACCTGATGAGAAAAGCAGCAATATAAACAAATGTTTAAATGTGATATTCTACACTAATGCACTCTAAATGAGACTTTGAGCAAATCTCTGAGTTTTAGCGCGGAGCTGAGTATGGTAGGAGATGTGTGAACAGATGGCAGTGAGTAAGACTGAGTCCTGGCACTCATCTAGGATGGACCCAGCAGTATGACACCAAACAGCACAAACTCACACTGTTCAAAATAAACTTGGCCACACACACACACACACACACACACACAAACACAAGATCCACCACCAGTCCCCTCGCTCTCCCTGTTAAGATATGATACACATTGAAAATTTCACAATCCAATATCTCTAAATGTCTTGTTTGGTGGTGTTTCTTTGTGGGTTTGATTTGGGTACGATTTGTTTGTCGGTCTAGTTTGCTAAGAAGTCAGAAACAGGCTTAACCAACATAACAAAGGACAAACAAACACAATCACCAACACAGCCTTCTGTTTCACATCAGCTGAGGAGTGATGTCATCACTCAGTGTGCATGTGCCGGGGTATGGGGTATCAGCTGACGTGGTGACATGACGAACATGCTGGCAATAGAGTTTGAGCCGGAGCCGAATCCTCTCAGAGGACTCCAGCTGCTGTGTGTTTAGCAGGGATTTTCCACAGTCAACCCTACTGCACGAGGGAGGGGAACTTGGGCTGTGACCCAAATGTCTATGGCGCTGCCCCAAAGACCCACTCCGGCTCCTGAGCATGAAAGGATGACATATGCTTCAGTATGAACACAAAAGAAGATGAGAAAGACTTGAAGAAAAATGGATATCAGTGGTCATTTTCACACGGAGCACGACTACAGTAGCTTCTGTGCCAAAAAACAGATCTACTACATTATCTAATAATATCATGAACTAACTACGCTGCCACATCAGTGGGTGGGTGGAGTATTTCTTTTCACATTTGTATGCATTACGACATCGGATACCGAGAAATTCTAGTTTCAGATGTTATTTAGAAAACCTTTTTTTTCCTTTTTTAAATGAACTGCGATAAAAAATAACAGAAATCAATACATATAACAACTACTAAATAAACAAAAATAAATACATAAAGATACAAAGATCTATATGTGCATTCATATAATAAACATGACTATGTACAGCATGCCTGCATAAACTTTAAATTCCTTCATTGCAGTTATCTACCGATTTCAATAATTAAATGAACAAATTTAATAAAATATAATCAGATAATCGTTTTTACACATTATGTATGTGGTATATTATGCGTACATAACCAGACAAAAGTGGCCCCTCAAATAATGTGGAGCATAAATTCCCATTTGAAAATCATTACATGGCTCTTATCAGATGGAGGGCTCTTGTGGTCTTGGCTTGGTTCCCTGTGTTTACAAATTCACCAAGCAATGGTGCTAGCCAAGCAAAGGGCTATTTACTTAAACCGCAGACACTTGTGAACACCCGCCTGTCTCGTACCTTCCTTTCCACAGGGAAAACGCACATAAAGTGAACAGTGATGTTTCTGCGTAGGCTCTGCTCCCTGAAAAGCTTTAACAGAGCCGTAATATCTGTGATTACAGATGAAACATGCTGTAATGCATTCTGCTTAAAAGGGAAAGCACACAGAAAGCATAATATAGAAAACACAACGAACTGTTTATGCCACACACATAGCTTTAAAACACTTTTACGCTCTTTGACTCATATCAAGTCCAGAAACACAGACAAAAGGCCTATGGTTTGTTTCGTAAGTTAACAAAGGAAATGAGAGGTGTGTTCTGCCAAGCATACCCTACCATCTCTCGCTCTTTCAGCGCCAGACGCCACAGTCAAAACCACATGTGATGCTTGTTTATAAAGCGGCTAAATTGTTGGAGCTATTTAAGCTGATTGGTCCGATGCGAAATGTGACTGACTTTAAACCCACAGAGTTTAATGCTGCAGACAGTTCGTCCTGTTCTGAAAATACAGCATAAGGTAGAACTTCAAACCACATATGCATTTTCAGAACTACAAAGCCGGTAAATTAAATTTGTAACATAGAGAGTGTTCTGTCGACATAAAGATGGTCACACCATCTTTGAGGTGTACAGGTTATACAATAGGTTTTTAATTATTAGAATCTATAATAAACATTTAAAAAACGGTAAACAATTTAATTTATTAAACAATATTATTTATTGTGTGAAAATCATCAATCAGTTTTCCTAAAGTTCTGTTTGTCCTATTTGCATACTTATAGTTTTTTTTACAATTTTACAAAAACAATTTTGTCATCATTAACTGAATGAAAGAATTCAATTAATTAATTCAAATAAGTTTAATATTTAGCATTCCTGTATCTCATTCAGTCAAGTCGTCAGTTTGACCTTACATGCTATGTACAGTAGAAAAATAAAGCATCTGCTAAATGCTTAAATGTTGCATTTAAATATATAATATCATTAACCCTTAACACAAACAATATCAGTAAAGATGGTTGTCTTACAAAACGAAAAAGAAAGAAACAATTCAACACAATGATGCCTTGGAACCACTGTAATCATTTTCTACTGATGCAAAATATAGGTTAAGGTCATGATGGGTTTAGTGAAAAGAACAAGGTCAGAGAAATGTTCAGCTGAAAAAGATCACTGCGAGTGTGGCTGTTATGACAACAATGGATCGTGTAAGACAGAGCGAAGGAGGGATTTTACTCCTGGAATCCAAAGAATCCGAGAACACAAAGGGATTATAAGACAATGATATGAGTTTAGTGTCCTTTCACTCCCTAGAAACTGTATCCAAGGCTCCTTCTCTCTCTCTACTTCCTCTGGATGTTTAGATTTTAGGGTGAAGGGCGTGTCTTTGGAGAGCATTGTGTTTTTGAAGTTGAAACTAATTCCTCTACATTCGGTTTTATCAGCGGGGCACCTGCAGGGACACACATCAGGGGATGCTGGGTAGATTGAAGCAGCCGTTGGGCAGGCTCTCACGCCTCTGAGCTTGCACGAGTGGATGGGATTAGTTTGGGTTTAATCTGAGTGTCCAAGGGTGGGTGAGCAGGGCCAGGGATGGAGCTCTGCGCTGGAGGAGATAAAGCGAGCTCGGGAAGAATAAATGGCCGGATGTTCCCTCTGACTCTGTCCTCCAGACCGTCCCAGGACATCGACTGTTGTGTCTGGCGAGGATGCACAGATCCTCTTCCCTGAATCGAACCCAGGCCTCTCTTCATAGTGAGCCAAAGCAAATGCAGAGCATTAGAGAAGCAGCGTTGCTTCATCCATCTCAGTCAGATGGAGAGCACTGATACTCTCTCTCTGTAAAGTAGATGGATTTATTCCATATCCAATCTCACAGTCATGGGGTCAGAGCGCTCTAATGTGGCAGGTCAGCCATGCAGAGCCTCTCTCTTACATTCAAACAAGGCCCACAGTGGTCAAGTACAGAGTGGCTACTTAAGCTAAACACCCATGGGTCTAGACACTGAAAATCCATTAAATTAAACTACAGCTCCATGTATTCATCTTGTATTTGTCAAAATTATACTACAAGAGATCATCATGTCTGTTCTGATAAGATGAGTGTTTTTGTGAATACTAATAAAACAACACTTTTTATTTCTAGGGTATCAATGCACAAAGATATACAGATATATATATAAACTGATACAAACTGATCCGATTTTTTTTATGACAGACAAAAGATTAAGGGACAGCATGTTAACATCATTTCCACAATGAAAAGTCATATTTATTTTTTACACTGCAAAAATTTGTCCAGTACATGTTTTCATGTGAATATAAAGTAATTCATGTGTTGACTAGATGCTGCATTGAAGAAGAAACAGCAGTTTGTTTGCTGAGGAAGCTAGCAGTACTTCAACCGGTTAAAATAATGTGGCAAAAAAGTCCGACCCAAGTGGTTAATGTCATGATTGTTGCCATAAATTTGACCTAAGCTTGTGTGCTATTTGTGGTGGCAGAAAAATGAAACGGGAATTAAAACACTTGCACATCTGACAAAGAAGTTCCTGTACCCCCCACCATCCACTGTGTCTAGTGAAGCTAGATAAGCATTAACTCATTTGATAAGCATTAACTCATTGCGCGGTCATCACTGTATGACTAAATAAAAGAACGAATGAATGAATGGCAAGGCAGGAGATGCTGGGTTTTGTTTAGTCCATACTATAGCAGGCGCCACACGATTCAGCGTCTGTCGGCTCACTATGGACATAAATACATGAAAAACATCTTTAGAACCGCTCTGCACTTCTGCAGTCTTTTACGGTTTCATTTGAGTAAAACTAGTGTCACACAGAACTGTACAGCTATTTGCTGCAACCTGCCAAAGTAAAAATTTGGTTCATTTTGTTGTAGCCTGTTACTACTAAAATTATTAAAACAATTATTTAAAAAAAAAAAGTATATTTTTAAGTAGCGATCAAACAATTTCTTCCATGTCTTAATATGAATAGTAAATTCCATTTATTTGCCACAAAATTAAGTTTTCTATAATTTAAAGATGTTTATTCCTCCATTTCATAACTAGACACCCAACGCAGAATTTCTCAGGAAAAAGAAAATGTCAAGTGTGCACATGTTCAGGATGGTAGCACCTCCACCTCCATTTTGGTAAAAAGTTTAGTACTATTTCAGAGTGTTATGTTTTTAATTTTTTTTTTATCCAGTATTCATTTAAAAACTATTGGGTACATAATCGGTTATCTGTAAGTGTGGTCTAACCTAGCTATCGGTATCTGTAAAATTTGGTCAACCTCTAATTTTGACCAAATAAATTAAACCTTGGTGAGCAGAACTAAACAACTACTGACTTCCAGAGAATTCGGACATTCACTGCAACATGTTCTTGCTGTGAGAAGTGACCCTGTCTGTTAGCTAAAGGGAAGAACAATGAGAGAGTAAAAAAGGACATGGGATAGACATAATGAATGATCTTATTCTGATCTTACTGCTCTCTCTGTTACAGTACAAGAGTGTCTGTGGGAGTCAAATGAAGGCCCGCGGGAGGTCTCTCCAGTCGCAGTTGACGTGACAGCAGGACAAAGGCCTTCCATTTGGAGCACTGGCCTAATTGGCGACACCGCTCTGTGTCGGCGCAACATCTATGATGGACACCTGAGGGCAGAGTCACATGACACTGCTGCTGCAGATTTTGCCAATAAGGTCATCGGATGCAGAGGGGAAAGATTTTCCCCACTGAGAGAAAATATCTTTTTCAAGCCACTGGAGTTCAAAATCTGTTTATATTCAAGGATGGACAAGATTGGTAAGACTAGTAGTTTTAGCATACATATTTACCTTTTTTATTGCACATAAAATAATTATCAACTATCTAAACAGGTGCATCTACGGAAAACACCTCAAAATAAACAAACAAAAAAACAAAAAAAGTCCTGTATTTATGACTTTATATCTAACAACTGCACACCTACCTTATAACACAATGGTGTTAGTATCACACTGCACATGAAATATAATACCCATTTCACAAGACACAATTCAATAAAAATAGTATTACAGTCTAAAAAAGGGATTCTTCAGTATAATGGCCTAAAATAAAGTTAATTCACTTAGGGATGAAATTAACTTTGCGCCTTTGAGGATTCAAGACAGAACTGTATTATGACAACAACTTCTAAGCATGCACTTTTACAAAAGTGGAGAAATGCCCCGGTGGACAAGAATAAAGAGGGGGTTTTTTGACAAAAAAAACCACAGAGGAGGAGGATAAAACCGAAAAACATGTCTGAGAGAATAGTGTAAAAGAGCTGGTCTCAGCTGCCAAACCAGATCTTTTACCACTAAGTGCTGAATTTGGCTCCTCACGGGCTAATAAAAGAAATGTATGTGATATCACTACACAATAGACAAATTGAAAATTCTCACACACATAGGTAGCGCTGTACCAATCCAAATAAAGTAGCTTATTAGAGAAAGCCAGTACAGCTCTCTGCCATTTATCTAATAATTTATAAATTTGCCATGAGCGTTCAAAACATAATTCCACTAAGAAGTATAATGATGATGGCAATTAAACAAAGAGTCGACACTAGTAGTTTCTCATCAAAGCTGACACTCAATCCTGACAGAGAGATAGTCGTGTTACTCACTGACGGATATATCCACTCTCGTCTCTGATCTTCAGTACGCAGGGAAGGGGGTGTACAAAATCGAGCATGTGGGTGTGTGTGTGACGGAGGTGGTGGAAGGGATTGTGACAAGATTGTCAGGTTGCATTATTCTCTCGCAGCTGGGGGGACTCAAAATAACAAGGTGGGTTTGAAGCCGGGGAGAACAAAAAAAAAATATATATATATATAAATAAAAGATTTGGAATCACCCCAATGAGACATCATCCCGTAACTCGCTCAGATGTGAAGAAATAGGTGCTGCCAACCTCTCCAGAAACGAGATCAAAAGCACAGGCTTACGTCTTCATTAAAAATATCCCGACTTCACAGAGATGTTTCACTGTGACAGTTTTCAACAGGTCATGACCTCTTCTGCAGAGTTCACCAGATACATACGCTGGTTTTTGTCTGTGGAGTCAGCAAATACGTCAAGCCACTCATTACTGAAAGCGAACGCCGGACTAAAATGCTGACTTTGAATATAACAAAAAGGAAAACTAAATAAATAAAGCACTAACAACAAAATGTTAAATGCTACAAGCGTTACAACATTACAATACCGTTTGAGGGAATCTGAGGGTGCAGTGCTACACGACACCCTCCAAAAACTCTTGGGGGGATGTCATGTCAAATTGGGCTGGTGACTTCTTCAGTGGTTAACCTTTGGAGATAGCCAAACACATCACAGGGTGTTAGCATACTTCCCAGGCAACAGACACACCCTGATGTGGTGCGAGATGGCATTTCCCCTTTTTTTCTTGCTTGTTTGAAAGTAAATTCAGGCTTGCATGCCATGATGGTTTCTCCCGCGGGCAGGATTACCACCTCAAAATGACACGCCAATAATGCTAATGAGAGCGAGAATCAAAGTTTGGTGGCCGAGGCATAGATGGTTAATAATTCTCTCTTATGCAAAGTGCAAATAGGCTTCTCGTTGCTTAGATGTGTCACTCAACCATTCCACACAAATAACATTCTCTGTTCTGAACACCGCTGTGTGGAAGTTACAAGCCGTCTAATGGATTTGTCTGCACATTTGTTTCTGGGTGGTGAAATGTGAAATTTGTACAATGAATCTTGGTGGCTTAGAAGAGCCACAAAGCATGTGAATAATGTCATAAAATATGACACACAAAAACAGCTGGTTATGAAAAGTAAAAGGTTTAAAATAAAAATTTAATTCACATTTTTAGAGTCAGTAACATTACAAAAACAAAAACAAAAACAAAAAACAGAAATAGTACTTTTATTTAGCAATATTTTATCTATTTAATTTTATTATAATATTATAATAATATTCCACTATATAGATTTTTACTTTATTTTTAATCAAACGAATGCACCTTCGGTTGATTTCTTTCAAAAACATTAAAATCTTACCGACAAAAGTCACCTTTTTTATCTTTGTGGTGGAGTTAAGGTTACGTAGTTTGTAGTCTAGAAAAAAGACAAAAAGTTTATGGTACAGAACATGTCTCTAAATCAATCTCAGCTTCTTTGAAGTCTAACACTGAATGAGGAAGTGGTGGCGAAAGAGAGTTTATCAAAAGGGTTTGAGCTCCACATTCAGTCCATCATGGATCTCAGATCAGGGTCATAAATCTCCTGTACTCATCTCTTCGGCCTGTCACCAGAGTCTGCAAGAGCCTCTCACACACACACATACACACACACTCGCTTATTCACTTTGGAGTCTCTGATGAATGAGCCCCTGGCTAGGAACATGTCCAGACGGACCCATCCAAGACAGCACCCAGTTCATGTGGAGTCTATTCTGTCTGTGGATACAGTAGTGTATCCATCCGGCTCTTTTGTAATGGAGATCATACAACACAGAAGATGATTCATTCTCATTTCTCAGTAGTGATTCAGGGCTCTACTATGCACACAATCTCTATTGTTGGGCTATCACAATTCACCTGTCTCAGCTCAAATATCCTGTGAGAGGCTTACACATTCTTCAGCAAGGGAATAACAACCCAAGGCATCCACAGTTCTGGCCATCAACATAAATTACTTTCAGTTTCAGCTTTACTGACACACATTACAAAAATTAGACTGTAAAAGGCAAAGCTAAAAATAAAAAAAATAAGATTAAAATATACTATCTATGGTGTTTTTGGTTTGCTCCATTTGCACAGCTCTGTGGCTGAATCAACAGGAAGAGGGAAAGAGTGATACAGGAAGCAGATACTGCCATATTAATTACATAATTTCCCACATAATCTCAGTGCACTCCTGCTCTGTATGAACAAAAACACATAGAATAATTTAACAGGCTTATATCTACATGTTTGAATCCCTTGAATCCTCCACAAACATAGAAAATTAATTCAGATAATAATAAGCTAATAATTATTTTCGGGTTATGAACATTATCCTAAAACATGGTCAATATTGAAAGAAAGAAAGAAAGAAAGAAAGAAAGAAAGAAAGAAAGAAAGAAAGAAAGAAAGAAAGAAAGAAAGAAAGAAAGAAAGAAAGAAAGAAAGAAACTCTGATGCTCACAGAAAAGTCAAGACTGCATTTTGGTTTTAGGTTTGAGGACAACTTTGAAGAAAGGTTTTAATCCCCTTCAAGTGTTACATCATACACAAATAGTGACTTGATCTCAAGTTGATCTGGAAGGTTTTAGAACTAGTTCTTTGTTCCAGTCACAGTTACTCTCTGGATGAGTACTAGATTCTGTTTACACTGATGTTAGACGTCAGCCTTTGTGAGTACAGCTGTACAGCTTGATCAAGCTTGATTATTCAATTCCATCCTTCCTTGGCTGTATCTCGTTATCTTTCCCTTTCTGCATCTCTTTCCCCCGTCTTTCCTTGTGGAGTAGGTTGATTGGCCTTGAACGTGTGGGCTGAGTGCCAGATCGACGCGTACACCCAGCAGGGCCACTGGACTGCTCTGGGGCCTAATGAGCTGGCTGGAATGATTATGCAGTCTTTAGGGAAACCTCTCAATCCCTGCTCATGATGGTGTGCTGCACAGCATACAGCCAGAGCAATGGACATGTTTGAGCCTGTCAGACATCAGAAACTCACTACTGCTGCTTTCTGAATCTGTGACCATCAGTTAGTATTGATATGAAAACTTTTTTGAATTTTTGTTAAAATAACTAATAATAATTTTTGTAAAAATGTCTACATTTACATTCCAGTCAACCGAATTTACTGATAGAGAAGCTATCAAATTATTCATGTGGATTCATCATCACAGTGTTTAATAGGAAACTGGTGGTGTTTTAGGGATATTGTCTTGTGGCAGGATTGACCTGACGTGGCAGCGCCGCAGTACTCTGCCGATGGAAACGTTGGTGCTTCCATTAGAGACAGGAGAATAAAACACCATGACACTGCATAAACCAGCAACTGCTGTTTTAGTCTTGAGCTCATTCACTGGGTAAAAAAAGTGATGAATCTGACACCAATTCTTTTTCTCTTCTTCCCTCTCTGCAACGTTAGGGAAATCCATTGAGATGTCGATTGCTAAAGAAAGAAAAGAGAGAAGGCTAACTTATGCTGAGATATCTTTTCCAAAGCATGTGTGCTTAAGAATGAGCTGGCCTGCTTGAAACAAATCTCGTCACCCTCTTTTCTGTGACAGACCGAACAAAATGACTTATGATCAGTACTTTCTAGTGAAATCAAAAACAGGCGTTACTTTAACTCCTGAAAAAAATTATTTTAAGGAAATCAAAGTGAATCAAAAACAAACAGCTCATTCACAAAATATTAAATGAGCCATTTTAGTGAAACACCCACCTACATTAAGACCAATTTAGAATGAGACTTCTTTTTTTTTGGCAAATCAAACACACCTTAAAAAGAGAGCCAGGGCAGTTTCTCATACACACCTTTTAAACTTTTTTTAAATCTTGTATAAATAAAGATTTTTGGGGTTAAACATGTCATAGATAAAAATAAAAATTTTATTTTGCTACTTTACCACTTTTATCAACTATACAAGACAGGAAATGAAAAGGGGGCAAAATATAACAGGACCAGGAAATGACATGACCTGGACTTAAACTTGTTACCAACATGGACAGTATTTCCTGAAGGCTAGGTTACAGCTTCTACATGGTGTCTTTTTAAAAAGAAAAAGCTGAGCATGTTATATTAAATATTGTCATACACTCTCAAAACAATCACTCCCGTCCCGAAAAAGGCAATTTCCTGTGAAGCTCCCGAAGCCCAGCTCAGTGGTTCTGTTGGGGACGCAGGCCTTTGTCCTCTCACTAGAGCAAGGCTCTGCTCTCTGATTCAATGCAATTTGACGGGCGCTTTTAATATCAGTGTGATGTCTTCTTCCTCTCAGGACAACATTGACCTCGATCACTCTATGCTAACAGAAATAACAGCAACCTAGAGAAGAGACACACCACAGAGATACACATATACACAAAAGATGCCCACAGGCTGAGGGCAAGTCATATCAATTTAAAATTACCACTTCTTTCACCCCTCTTTCAGCAACTTTCAACTTTAAGTGCCCTTAACACTCTGCATAAATTTTAAGGGGAAAAAACTACACAAATAGCCAATTAAAAAGTAAACTAAATACCATACACGTGGCATGTAAAAATACAATTACTAAGACTCATTTTATTTTTGTTTATTATTTTATGTTACAGCAAATAACTGAATAATTCTACACTATTTTATCTAAGTACAAATTATATAGTTTTTCATAAAAAAAAAAAAAAAAAAAATTCAAGGCATATGAGGGATATATATCCAATATCAGCCATACAAAACACTAATATCAGCCAGTAAGCACTACAGTGGTGATATATTGTGCATAAATGCCCTGTTTTTTTAATCACAAACCTGAGAGGCATTGTGGGAGATAATTTTGTTCAGATAACTGAGAGAGGGCATGTTGCATGCCTGATGTGATACATTCACATCTCTGAATGCAGCACTCTCAGTACGTTCTGCTCGGCCTGCTGTTCATTTGCCGGAAAAGAAGCCAGACACGCAAACCTCTGTGAGCCCAGAGGAAATGCAGCTCAACCTCCACAAAGAAAGAGGCCATGCCAATCTCAGCTGGGGGGCCTGAATCGATGCCAAGCTGGGACAGCACACAGTGGCTGGCATTTCAAGCTGGGGTCAAGTTCAGCTCATCAGCTGGGCATCTGAGGAGAGAGTCACTGCTTTACAGCTGCTATTTACCATCTGTCCACTATAAGAAAAACTTTCTTTCTTGATCGTACAAAATCTCAGTAAAGCATTTCTGGAGCACAACTATCCGAACAAGCTAATCAAAAGACTCTAAAAAGTGAGATGTGAACTTTCTGACCGTGGAGTGTGAAAATGGAAGCATGCCACATGCAGCAGAGAAGCCCGTTCCACGCGTGGGCTCAGTTCCAGCTCGTTTATGTTTACGCACTGCAATTTCGCGTGCCAAGCTGTGACGCTGCGCCTGTGTGCTAGAACACTCTGGGCCAGAATCTGATTGAAGGAGCATTTGTGGCGCTAGTCAACCACAACCACCATTCGCTTGACGTAAACCGCCTGGGAACACAGGAACATGGGCGGACTGTCTCCAAAACCACAGCTAAAATAAGAGCGGATAGGCAGATACCACTAAACAGTACAGTGTTTTTCCTCAAGTTACATCTCTAATGTATGATCACGTTCAACACCCCAGAGGCGCATCCTGACATACCACATAGCTGGTGTGTTTGGGATGGAAGTTGTGTGCCTGCTCCCTGTCAGCACCTCGCTGACCTCAGCATCTCTGGACGCTCGCTAATCCAAACATATCTGATTCATAAAGAGGATTTGAGCCTCATCTCTTCAGACGGAGTAAAAGCTTTCGGCTCAACCTCATCTCTCATTCCACAGCGCTTGTCACAACACTTAACTAGTTGATCAATCACTTTTCCGAATGAGACATTACATCATTAAATGAGTAAATGTAACGGAGTTTGGGCAGTGTTTAAGTAGTAACATTGCTGTGCAAATCCCAAAATGTCTAGAGCTTCCTTTGGAGTAAAAATATCCGAGCTTGCCCTTTTCAAAAGCATCCACCTGTTGTTTGCAACTTCACATTAGTGAGATGGTGTTGTAATTTCTTTAATACCTCACTGTGAAGCAGAAAAAGCCATTAAGATAATGCATCCCTTCACTCTTTTGTTCCACCAGACCTGCAGTGCTGTGTTTGGCTACGTGGGGAGACTGACCTTCTGTGTGCCTCTGGCATTGCTTCTCTCCGCTCTGAAGATCTCATCTCTGACTGGTGACATATACAAACACACACACACACACACACACACACACACACACAATCCAGAATGGCAGCTTAGGACGCATGTGCCAAAGGTGACTTAACCCTTACAAACTGCTTTTAGAACGAAGAGCAGAGGCTAACCTGCAGTACAGATTTACTTGCACTGAAACAGGCATAGTGTTTGGTCCATATAACGGTACATTAGCCTAAATGCAATTGAGAGAATGGGAACAGAGAGAGAGAATGAGAAGAGAGGCAGCGAGGGAGAGAATGGGAGGAAGACGCCACCGCCATAGGAGATACGGCAGATGGGGCCGAACATAAAAGCAATATTACAGTTTCTAGATCGCTGACCTACATGCTGGTTAAATTACTTTTTTTTCCTTCTACCTCTCTCTTTCTCCATTTCCTTTTTTTGCCAGAAAAGAAAATAAAGTTGGTTGGTGCTTGTTTTTCATACATCTCTGGAAATTGAGCCCCTGCATCCAGATCAGCCAAAGTCCACTCGAGGAAATAGGATTTGACAAACATGCAGGAGTGAAGGAGGCATTTGAGGAGTGTGTGGATGGACGACTGGTACACTGTGCATTTAACTACAGAATATAACAACATCCTCCTCCATCTGTTCACCAAGATAATACCGGATGTTCTAGCAAAGAGAATGGAAACCAGAGTCTGACCAAGAGTCTGAACCAGTATTATTATTTTTGGAATGAAAACTAAAAACAAATATTTCACTAACTGAAATAAAAGTAACCAATCTAAGCTAAAAACAAATCAAACAAACAAAAAAACAGCTGACGTAAAATAATGTTAAACATTTTAAATGATTTTATGCGTTAATCATGCTACCCATTAAACTAAAACATAAGCTTAAAAAATCTAACATAGGAAACTGAAAAAAAACAATGAAGAAAACTACTAAAAACTTTATAATATAGTTATAAATAGTATTATATGCTACTATTAAAATGTTTGGAATGCCAGTCTGTGAACTGGTGGTGGAAAACTGTTCTGAAATATGTGGAGATCATCAAGTCTGAATTTGAGTGTTACAGTCATGCATAGTATTTTCAGCACTCTGGATTAAGGCTACTGCCAAAAAACAACCATATAACCATTACATTAAGCAACTACATTACTGAATATGTGTTGTAGGTAAAAATATCAGATCGCAGCTTTAAATGACATTACATGAATGTAAACTGCAGTGCCAATTGCTGGAACAAAATTTGTCCACTGTTTTGTAACCATGACTACAAAGAGACAGTGTTTCAGCACGGTCTATAAAAAATAGCCTAGAGTCCCCAAAAAAAAGCAAAAAAAAAAAAAAAAAAAACATTGACACACTCCATTATTTGCTGTTCCTGTCTGCCTCCCTTCAGTGCTCAGCTTTACCCTCTGGCCTTTTACTTTTATGTCTCCTCATTTTATTCATACTGACATTTCTTTCCAAGTCTCGATCTTTTAGCGCCTGCCAGCCTGATTCGGAGTTGGGCGAGTTTCCTGTTACTCACCTTTTGCTCTGGAATGTCAGAGATGCAAACCACTGCCAGTCATTTCCATAGTTTTTTTCATTTGAGATTAAATAGTCAGCCTGTGCATTCGTGACAGATGAGCCATGTTTATTTGCTTATAGCTAATATGAATTTACGTGCAAGCCCAGAATGTTTCCAAATAAATGCTCATTAGAAAATGGCTCATAAAACTAATTTGTTTTTTTTACAAATCTGATAGTCAAGTCAAATGTTCATGTTGCATGTACTCATATTTTATCTCTCTAAAAAAGGTTCTGGTTGGAACACATGACTCAAAGTAATAATGTTTTCCCTCTTTTGTCTATAGGATCACCGTCAGCCTCTACAGACTAGACTGTTGACAGTGACCAGGTCAAACGGACCTCATCTCCATCTGCAGAGGATTACAGAAAAGGAAAAGTTTAATCTCCGCGAAAGAGCACACCAATGGCACTGAATCTAATGTTCAGATTTCTCTGCAAAGATGAGACACCCCATATTTTATTACCACATTAATCTGTTGCAGACGGTTTATTCATTTATGAGCCCCTTTCCCCCTCCCTTCCTTTTTTTCAACTGCTCTAAGAAATTTATTAGAACTGGAAGCATTACAGCTCAGAAATGATGGACTCAAACAATAGCGCTTGAACACTCAATAACTTTGATGAAATGTTAAAACTGTGATTACCTACTTAAAAGGTCATTGGGGGTTTTGTAGTTGTGAAACTGGACGAATACAATTACTCTAGAGATCGCAATTACTATCTCTTTTCAGAAGCTGTGTGGAAGAGAAATGCTAAATATAACTACATAAGAAGAAGCAATAAAACATAACTACTACAGACATTCACTCAGAGCTGTTATAAAATAGTTTGTTTATTAAGCTGTGGACCTTTTCAAATCAATATCTAGAAGCATTAAAGCTGCGCAGTAGTGACAAACCCAAACACACATATATAATTTTTTTTTTTTTTTTTAAATATGAATTGCCATGAATTCTCAAAAAGATACACAATGAGTAACCTTGCAAGCATGCAACTTCATATGCATCATTTATGTTGTGTGTGTCATTGTAACAATAAAATACGAGACAGGATTTGGGCTACAGGATGAAGTGGTTACATATAATTGGAAGTCATAATCAGTGTTGCACCAGTAAACAGGGGTTTGCGAAGAGGCTTAGGAAAGAGGCTCATTCTTTATCTGAATCTGGCTGATTTTTAGTTCTTCTGACAAGTTCAGAGCACCAAACCCACAGAGCCTCCGTTCTCCAGCTACTGAGTGGCCACGCAGTAAGGAAACAGATAAAAAGCAGGAAGAGGGGACAGAAAAAGGATGAGTTTTCACTATATGCTTGTGTGTCAATGGGCACATCCTAAAAGTTGGATCGAATAAAGTTGAGCTGTGTTGCGCTGAAGTGAGTGACTCAGACGTTCTGAGTCTTTAATAGAGCTGTAACGGTCTCCCTCCTTCTCTCTTTCATTTTCAATCAAACACAGAAGCTGCTTTGTCTACAGTGAGTGGGCAGCAGTGGCAAGAGCGGTTCCCTGGAACAGTTGACAGAGGAGTGTGTGTCCAGTTTCTTTCCAGACCTTCCGTCTAGTTCACAGACATGAGCCTCTTTGGTTTGACAGTTACCACACTTATCGTTGTTCAGCCGGCCAAAAAGCTCTAAAGAGGCCAATGTTAAACCTCTTCCTCATATTCTGGCCTGCATAACTGTAGCAGGAAGTGTTTGTGGCCACCACCGCAGTGGGGCTCCATTAAATATAAATGAACAGTGCTCTGAGAGGAAGCAGAAGGGGAGATACAGAAAACACAAAAATCGTTATGGTGTTTGAACGAATCGGATTGATCAAACATCTCTAGTGGAACAGGGAGAGAGCGCTGATGAGCAGTAATGGATCTGACCTCGGTTTGGCCACTGACACGTCTCATCTTCCTCTCTATACACAGGGACAGTGGGACTGGGTGTCAACATTATGACAATAAGCCAGCTTGACTGGGTCTTCCACCAGAGCAGAGCAGCCCTTGGGTTTAGTGCTGCTAAAAATAGCACATACAGCTTTGCTAAAAATTTGAAATGTACCTTGGAATGACCTCTTATCTCTATTGGATCCAGTATCACAAATGCTTACAATTTACATCTCTTAATTCAAGATTAATCTCTGCTAGAGGCAGCCACAGGGTGTCCGGTATGTAGTTTAAAGTTTTATAATAAAAAAAAGTCACATTGTGAGACAACGCCAAATGTCTTTTTATGAAATATAAAGTTGCATTATGAATTAAAAAGTCAAACAAAATACGAAATAAAAAATATACACATTTCAACCAAGGTTGCATTTTTTTAAGTGTTACCAAAAAATACAGTGAAAACATTAATATTGTGAAAAATGATTAGAATTTAAAATCCTTTAATATTGAATGAATTTCCTAAATTCATTAATTTGATCAATTCAATTGCACATTTCAGAAGCTTGTGAGTTCTAAATGCAGTGTGTTATCATATAACAGGAAAAACAAGTAGTTTTTTATGATGACATTTTCAACATTACAGAAAAAATGGAAAATAAAAAATGCTGCACTTTACATAAGGAAAATGTTTTCCACTCCATGTTCAAATCACAAATCACATGCATCTGTATGTGGGGGCATTTTCGTGTGGATGAAATATGCTACACTAAGTGTCTTGGTGTAACGCGAAAAGCACATCATCTCTCTTCGCGAGTCAAAAAGCAATTAAGCCAGCTAACTGTAGCTGAAATAGCCCGGGGCTGAGTTGGTGCTGTTAATCTAAGAAAGCCCTGAGCTCCGCTTGAACACACCGGCTTCATGGTCCAGCCTGCTGGCAAAAGGGAAAAGCAAGATGTGAACCCTGCTGGATGTGCTTACTTGCTCCGCACGCATACTGCCAAGGGACTCTGGGATTGGTAAAGAGCAGTTACACAGGCCACAAGGTAAACTCACAGCAGGGCTAAACAAAATCACACATTTGCCATTTGTTTGTTCATCGGCTCTTCTGTGAAAACAGCATTCAGCTTCCCAGCCCATGAGATAATCAGACAGGTTACACCCTGACTATCACTAACAAAATTATTAACAAAAATATGACTCCATAAGCTCAGGCTTTTACTGTATATTTTATGATAAATATTTAAATGTTACAAAATTAATGCAATATTTCTTAAACCTTTGGTTCATTTTATTTGTAAAGTATGCATAAATATATAAAAACGCATACGTTCAATTCCAATATACAATCTGTTTAACTTAACATAACATATGCATGGACTATATACCAAGTCTGGTATCTAACCAATACCCTGGTGGCACTGTTAGTGATTCTGCTTTGGCCCACATGGCAGAGGTGAGCTTGTCGAGATGTATCTGCTGGCATTTATTTGAGACCCAGCTTCCCTTCTCCCACATCCCACCTCAATGTGGGAGGCCAAAATCACCCCCTAACGGACTTGGACAACAGCAGAGCTCAAAAGAACTTAGGAAGGCAGCTGTTATGTTTCACTTTCACCTCAGGGGACCAGAGTGTGTTGTTTTTTTGCATCTGACTATAGAGGAAATATTGCTTTTCCCAGCAAAAAAGAATATATATATATATATATAAAAAAAAATTTACAAGAGGGGGGCTATAGGTTAAAGTGTTTGGCCCCTTTGGTACGCCCAGTGTTTTCCATTTGGTCAATTTATCCACCACAAGTACTACAAAGTAAGCTGCAGCCACAACAAACATGTCTATATCGCGAGGTCTGTTCAGTTTAAACCTCCATGTGCCCCTCTATTTACTCTCCAAAGCAATATTCTACTGATAACAAAATCATAAACAGGAAAAAACACAAACAAGCATCCATAATTGGATTTAATCTGGCATAAACTCCTCCACACATTTCCGATCTGAATGTTTACTCAAAATAAACTGTGTAATGAATCAAAAAGAGCCCATTCTGATATTTTTCTGCTCAAGTAGCAGCAAAGCTGCAGTTTGAAAGGAAACCTGTCTATGTCTAAAATAAATAAAACCAAGTTACATTAAATCAGTCTGTGAAGTTTCTAGCCATTGACATTTGCTCATGCTAGTGTGAATGAAAACAGGATCAATCTAAAATGTAGCTTTAGATAAAAAGGTCAGGTTTAGAAATGAATGACTGAATTACAGGCTATGAGAAATAAAATCCTTATCCACTCCAATCAATCTCATAACGCTCAGACTTTCGATAGGACGGCCTCTTTTTTTTCCTCTGAAGTCTCCTTTGAGAAAAGACTTCCTGTGGAACTATCATTTCTACATTTCACTCGTTGGGATCGTTTTTTTTTTTCCTCTTCCATCACAGACACAGAAAAAGTAATTTAGTGAAGAAATACAGTGTGCGTAGGCCGCAGGGAAGATAAAGACGCTTCCCTTTCTACACTCTAGGGCAGAGAGAGGAATTATGGGATGGCTAGGTGTGACAGAAGCTCATCTGCAGTCTAGATGGACTGCATAGTGTTGGCCAGAGAGAGCATTTCAATAAGCCTTTTAAAAAACCATCTGTCACCACATGCAGCATATGTTTACAGCAAATATTAATAAACAAACTATCTGCACTTAGGCAATCAAACACCAGATGACAGTTAATGTAGTTATTAAAGTTTAAGGCAAACAAACAATTAATATGCAACACCTAACTGTAGCTAAAAGCATGCAGGCTATGTTTAAAGCTTAAAGCTGTGTATTTACAAGCATGTAAGTGAAGATTGATTTAGTGTGCCCCCACAAGGGATGTGGATGTAGCATTTGAATTTCGATCCATTAGGCAAGCTTTTGTCTGGCAAGGTAACTCTCTGATTAATTACATTAATGTAACAAACTTCATTAGCAAGGTTGCAGCTCTAGCCCTTAAACCCACGCAGCTGTGACACTGTAAACATTCAGAAGCTCAGCCTTTTCAGATCACTAAAGCTGACACATACAGAACATCAACGGCATTACGTAATGACATTAATATGATGAATGAAAAGGATTCAGAAAGATTAAGTATGTAATCTGTAAATTACTTGTATTTAAATCTTATAAAATAATGCACAATCAAAAACAACAACTTGCTTTTCTAGACCTAATTTTAAAATACCGTCTCCCAACATAGTTGACCTTTGAAGAAATGGTTTGCAAAGCACTGACAATGACATTGTTTTTATTGTAACGGGACGTTAAAAACAAAAGTGCTTGTCTGTTTAAATAGCCTTGAGTCTTAAAAATCCAGCACTTCCTACACAACAAAGTAATGTTTTGAAAAGGAAAATAAAAAGGTATTTCTAAAAAGGTATTTCTAATTTACGAACACAAGATGTTCTCATTCTAGAAAGTAATTTTTTGGAAAATAAAAATACACAAAAAATAATAATAAAATGAATTAAAAAAAATCTTATGTGCACATAATGAGCATTGACTTTATATTCCAAAACATTTATTTAGAAAAAAATAAAATAAATAAATAAATAAATATCTTCTGGCATTCCTAAAAAAGAAGAAACAAACAAACAAAAAAAAATTGCATTGTATATACGTCTAAATCTGTAAACAGTGCTGGAGCAACATTGGACAAAGCACTCGATTACTGCACTGATCCAGTAGACTCAACTCCCTGTTGCAGGTGTTTACTTCAGAGCTCAGCCCTCCTTCTGAACACTGATATTTAAGAACGGGACGCAGAGCACAGAGTAAACAGATCAATACGCCACTCTGGTATCAGTGCTACAGTCAGCTGAAAGCAAGCTTGCGCCTTATTATGTATTCACAGCTTCTCTGATTTAAATGAGCTTCCTCATTAGGCGATGAGGAGTTGGAGAGGGACAGCCCGTGGGAGGGCGGTATCTGTGGCGATGGGCTCTGAGTGCTGGTGGGCTCAGATCAGGCTCTGATCGATGGTGGTTGAGCTCAGAGCAGGGCTCCTTCCGCTGTGCAGAACAGTGATTAGCCAGTGTGGAGGACTGGAGCTCATTGATTCTGTGGATCTGCTCCGTCTCTGATAACAAAGGCTGGGTATTTCATTATGAAGGGGAGGCACTAGATTGGGACTTGGAAGGAAGTAAATGGATCAATCAGGCAGTTTCCAGAACGGCACGAAGAGTAAATGTAAGGATGTAAGTTTTTTAGGTTTAGGTGACTTTAAAGCTCAAATATACAAAAACACAGAGATAGAGTGGAAAAGAAAGAAAGACATATATTAGATATTTTAGGTCATATAAAAATACATCATCAGGCAGGAATAGAAAAAACCCTTTGAAATGGCGTGATGTAAATGTGTTCTGTGATGGGCTGGATTATTGCTATACCATTTAAAAGGTTGGGTTAAGATATTTAATGTTTCTGAAAAAAAGTCTCTTATGCTACCCGAGGCAAAAATTTTTTCAAAATCAAAATCTAAAAATCTAAAAATAATCATTCAGAAATCTAGAAATCGGCATGCTGATTTGGTGCTCAAGAAACTTGCCTTGTTTTTAAATGTTGTGCTGTTTAATACTTTGGTCAGAACTTTTGGTCATAATTTTTTGGTATTCTTTGAAGAATGGAAAGGTCAAAGAAAAATGTTGGATGTGGGAACAAACCCACATCCCTACAATCACCACAATAATTAAAAAATTACATATAGTCTCACAACAGTTCAATTCTAAGAACCATGAAAAGGATGGAAAACAGTAGAAAGCAAAAAATAATTAAATAAATGAAAATAAAAAGTATATATACAAACAATTATTACAACAGCACTTAGAAAATTGAGCGATCTCTTGCAAGGGAAGGTCAGCATATCATTATGGATGTGTCTACAGCAGCATGGCACATAGCCATAAACCTTTGCTCAAGGGCACAGTATTCACAAAAATTACAGATTTAACGCATAAAGACATCAATCAATCAATCCATAATCTCATTTACCCAAACCCTATGGCATGCCCAGGAAAAAGCAATTGTGCCTAAACTGCGGTTTAATCTGATGGGGTCAATTTGATTAAATATGATCCCATGGCAATGTATTATGATCTCGGTTTGAGCCAACAATGTGTCTTGGAACAGCTGGGCTTTCAACCAGAGAGCTGATTGATCGGTGTACTGTGCTTCTGTCTCCATCTACCAATAAATGCCAATAGCTTCAATGTCTCGTATGATTTGCACATGTCCTAATCCCTATTCTACTAGCTATCAACACATTAAAATCAATTACATATATATATATATATATATATATATATATATATATATATATACATATATATATATATACATATATATATATATATACATATATACATATATATATATATACATATATATATATATACATATATATATATATATACATATACATATATATATATATATATATATATACATATACATATATATATATATATACATATACATATATATATATATATATATACATATATATATATATATATATATATATATATATATATATATATATATATATATATATATATATATATATATATATATATATATATATATATATATATATATATATATATAAACTAAAATACTATGAAAATAGCATTTTAATTATAGAAATTAGCTTTTCTACTTTTCTGACAAGACGATAATACTCAATCAGCATAAGTATCAGAAAAAGTCAAATAAATATTAATTCTTCCATAATAAAACCTAAAGAACATGTCCTTCTAAGGAACAAGTAAAAGCACAAACCTTCACAAAAGCTCAAATGTAAAATCCATAGTTTTTGTCAAAGTCAATTTAATGCTGTGATGCTTGAGTGGCATAAAAACAATATATTGTCCAGTACGAGCTATGGGGAGCGATTCGTTTTGATAAGAAAGTTGAATATAATAAAACTCTTTTTAATAAATAAATAAATAAATAAATAAATAAATATAAAACCTTAAACAGCCAACTTATAAAATACAATAATAAAATAAAATAAAATGTCTTTGCAGGTGAAAAAAGACAAAAAACTTTTTGCTAGGTTAGGAATGAATTTGACATTATTCATAGCCAGAGAATGAACAGTGAAACATTCAAATCCCACAAGTGAGTTGCCTTAGAAAACATTAATAAAACAAAGGCTGTGAGACTAAAATGAGCTAAAAAGAAAACACAGCAGAGAGACTGTGATCCTAAACGTGTCAAACCTGCATTTTCCTGCTTAGTCTGTAAGTTAATCGTTACAAAAGCTAGTATTAGTTATTCATTAATCTAACAGCAACTAAGCAAGCAGTCTGCAGGGGACAGAGCACAGTTAAGAAAGCCAGAGGCCCTTGAAGCCTATGCTGCATCTACAGATTGCCATTTGGAACTGTCAGTTGCCCAAAGGCATTCAACCCTTGAACTCTCCCTAGATCTGCCCGGAGAGAACCGGCAGGCCCTAAGCGGTTACGGAGCAATGATTAGAGGCCCTGTTCGAGGACTCCACCCTGTCGAGCATATCTCTCTTCATCTCCCTCTCTCTGCCTCTGCTCCACATGGCAGAAAAAGTGTAGCCCTGAGGCAAGAGCCTTCTCCAAACCTGTGGTGAATGCTAATGCAGTCCCTCTACAAGTTTTGCCGCTCCCATCTCTCAAACTGTCATCACAGCAGCGACAGAAGGGTTTGTGTGCACTGTATAATTCCACTGATGGGGTGAGAACATTGACATAGCACCTTTTTAATATCCTGAGGAACATAAAAAGCCAAAAGGATGGCATAGAGTAGATAAGACTACATTCACTACCTCAGGAAAAAAAAACATCTCTGATTATGAAGAACTCACTTGTGTCTTTTTTTTATGCCAGTCCTCCTGAAGATTTGAAGCTTCTTCAAGGACCAATTAGGTACTTAGCGTAGTACTCTGCAAAGCCTGTTTCCTTGAAGAACTGTATATATCTAAGTCCTCGAAGATTATGTATTTTTTTGATTCATCACCATTTGAACAATCAAGGTGTATTCCTTTACTGTCTTCCTATTTTCAGTGGCTCATGTCACTCTGCTGAACTCACTCAATTGTATAGTTCCAGTCATAAAAATGACTTGGATTCACCACCAAATAGCTTTTAGTCTGATTCATCAACAAAAGAATTTTCTATTTAATGACACTAAAAGGCATTGACAATGGCAGTTTGAATCAGTCTGAAACCATGTATAATTTAAAGCATCAGTAAACAAAGAATATTATTAGATATGAGAGCATTATAACTCAAATAAAAACCAATCCAACAGAATTAAATCACACATTGCCACATGTTAAAGCTATTCTTCAGAGTCTAATCAACCAAGCAGGAGGAAAGCGGGAAGCATGGCTCCATCACATTAACCTCTTCACTAGAGAGGCAGCAAGTCTTTTTACTAGCAAACATATGACTCATACCCATAAGAGCCACATATTCCCCATGCCACATTACCCACGTGATTCAAATGGTGCAGATGTGGTGATGATGGTAAATGAGCTCTACCATTTTTTGCCGGTCCACTAGATTTGTGATGCTGGTGTGCTAACATCTGTGCATCTTCACTGTGAAAGCCTTTGGAGCCCTTCCTAATCCAAACAGATGACAGTGATCAGGCCACAACCTACAGGAAGCTGAATTAGAATTTGAATGACAGGAATAATAAGTGGTAATGTACACACATGTGCACAATGTACCGATGCACGATGTAGTAGGGAAGGAAATATAAAGGAAAATTGGTTTGATATATGATATATTATTGAAAACAACCCTTTTCTCTTAGATTCACAATGGATAACTGCAATTTTGTAAGAGTCAGAGAAATATCACAGCATGTACCTGCAAAAAAAAATCTCTCTTTTCAAGACGAACCTGGAAAACGCCCAAGGAGAAACATGGTGCCTGACAGAGGCAGCTGCACAGGTATGAAAAATTACATGTTATCTCAGTCAGCCATCTGCAACTTTCTCAGTTTTTCTGTAACTGTCCATTCTTCAAGACACAACTGGGATGCCAATCCAGTCATCTGATATGATATTACAGCTATCAGAAATAAAAATAAATAAATAAATAAATCACAGCCAGTCTCGGAATCGGTTCCCAGATGATTCTGTTTGGCACAGCAGCCCTGTGGAGCTGCCACTTACCCACAAGCCTCATATGCCTGTCCCTTGACTCTATCCCAGCTAAAAAGTCGGACATGACCTTTGAATAATCATGGGGTTGGGGGAAAGAGAGCAAGAATAGTTCAGTTTGACAATCTATAACATAACCTCCCTGATGTTATTGACAGTGGCATAGTTCAGTCAATGCACTTTCCAAAAAAAAAACATCACATGCTGTTGTGACCTCCATGTGAAAAAGAGTTGTGTATGCCACAGACAGCTAAGGTTTCTAGCTAGGAAATCGGAAAGTGCACAACAATAAAAGTAATGAAATCAACTAAAAGTGAAATTGTGTATTTGAGCTTCTTTTTTTAAACACTATTATATTTTGGGACTTGTAAATGAGGACTACAACAAAGAGAAGGATGTTAGACATTCGATGAAGATCATAGGGCAGGCTATAATAAAGATGAAAGAAAGTGCTCGTGAAAATGGAAAAAAAAAAAAAAAAAAAAAAAACTGTGCAAAACAGGGTTATGTGCCATTTACAATTGAGAATGCCTTTTAAATGCCCTTTAATACTTGAATTCGAATTTAAAGCTAGAATCATTGGAAGACAGAAGATTTGAAAGACAGACAGAACGACAATGAGACACACATAGCAACTGAACGACAGACAGCACAACAGATGAATATTAGAATGACAGAAAGAATTATAAATAGAGTGTTAAAATAACAAAAGCCATTGAATTAAACACATGAGACATTAAACCAGGACTGAAGGACAGATATCTGCTGAAAATGTTGGATGAGATGCCAAACTAATCTTGTAATGACATTGTAAAGAGCTTCGCCAATTTTAAAATGGGAGTGAAGGTGAAGAGCACACATTTCAAGTCTTGGTGACAAAGACAGGAGTGAAGGATGATGTTAGATTTCACAAGCCCCAATTTTTCAGATGTTAAATCATCCGTTGAAATGATTTCATTAAATGCCCTTCATTTCCCATTAATTGCTTTAATAAGAAAAATATGAGTGAGGCACTGGCTGTGAAGCGAGGAGCTTGGTTCAATTTGGGTAATGACTTTCACGTGTCTCATCTCTCCATTGAAAAAAGATCACTCCAACATTTAAATCTCCTATTCTTAAGATTAAATCCTGAAACAGTGGAAGCCGACGCGGTGAAATTTTTCAAAGGAATCTCCAGCGAAATCCTTTTTGTCATTTTCGCTCTGTGTCCACACAGATCTTTCCAAATAATTTAACTTTCTCTGGCGTGGAACATTGCTTTGGCAAACCATGAGTGAATCAGACGGAAAAGTGCAATGAGTAAAACTGAATTTGGCATTCCCTGACATCAACCGTGGTTCACCAGGTGGGCTACACTGCTGAGACACCTGGGGACTGCACTATCCAAGTTGTTTCTTTTTTATTTTTAATCAGACCTAGCCTTGTCAGAAATCCAGTTAGTCATGGGAAATCAAGAGCTGAAGCCTTGATCAAATTGATAGAACTGTATCGAAAGAAAAGCCAGCGTCTCTAATCCAATCCTATTAGCTCAAACCACCAGAGCCACAGTGACAAATCGTTGGTCATTGCTCAGCGTAGAGAGCAGAGGGTTTCACGGACTGTCGGAGCAGGAGTGCGATACAGCATGGCTAATAAAGGTGGATGACGCAGAGGGTTCTAACGTGTCCCTTGACCACAGATCATATTGATTTACATTCATCTCTCAAACATAGACTGACAGGACTGCACTCACTGTACCTCACACATTCACATGGATCGATGCATCTACAATAGGTGTTAGAGAACAAGGCGAGAAACAAAAAGATAAAGAGGCAAAAAATACGGAATGAGTGGGAGGAGGACTGTGGGAGGAAAAGAATACAGAGAGATGAGCTTTAAATTTGAATCAGAACTCTGACAGAAAACTTAAAAAAGCTACCATATATTAAGGTTCAATACTTTAACATCTGTTAATGCGACAGTTAACATGAAATATCAATGAACATCATTACTTTAGCCTTCAGTGTCAGGTGATTCTTCATAATTGTAATATGTTCATTTGGTGTTCAAGAAATATTTCTTATTATTATCAGTGAAAACAGTAGTGCTGGTTAGAACATGAAATTTCAAAGATCAGTATTTGTAGTAGTAATTTCTGGTAACATCTTTTAAACTTGTGAACTGTAGTATATTCACAATATAGCATGACTACTAATTAATTAAGATGTGTTATTATAGAAGAGAAACTTAGCATTAACTACTTTTATGAGCTCAAAAATGCAAATTTTTCTGTATAAGATTTTTGGGTGAACTAGGCCTATCCTTTTAAATTTAGCAATTTTTTTAAATACAGGTTCTTTAGCTGTTAGCTTGAACGAAGAATTGAAGGTCGTCACAGGTGGAGGCAGCAGAGGACAAACCCCCAGCATGTGCGAGCAGCAGCGTGTGGTGCAGCTGAAGTCCTCTCAATCTCACCTCAAAGTTCTCTTTCATTTCTTCTTCTGCTAACCTTATTCTCACCCTACACATCTCAGCTGTCTTCCATCATCTCTACAACGGTCCCTCTGCTTCATTCTGTTATCTTTTCTCTCACCTGAGAGAGAAGAAAAGATAAATGAGCTCATCCTGGCTACCTACAGAACACTGGTCCACGCACACAGCAAACAGAAAGGAATCAATTGCATTCGATAACAGACTTAAAAAGACGCACACTCTGGACGATAACAGCTAATTTATGTGCAGTAATGCAATAACGCAGTGGTTCCACTGGGTCACCTATAAGTGTCCAGAAGACCTGCTGATTCTGGAGCTGTTGAGGCCAACATGAAGTTAATGAAGTCTTGTGCTAGTTTTCACATAAACATAGAAACACTAGTATTTTTGTGCACAACCACTACCACATAAACCCAAAAAGTAGTAAAACATACCACAAAGAACAACTTCAGCTTTCCGCTTGAAGGCAAACACAGGAGGGTGTCCGCCCACACGCACACAATCTACAAGTGCACTTGTCTCCTGTGGAGTCGTTGATCCAGAACAAAAGAAAGTACAATTTGTCCAATTAACCTCATAGCTAATTACACATAAAGGGCAGAAAAGAGTTTGATGTTATACTTGAGAGTACTTGATCTACAATAAACCTCACTTTGATGAGAGACGAGAGAGGAAAGAGAGAGAAAGACTAAAATGAAAAAATAATATGAAACTGAAACCAGAATATAATTTGAAAATGATAAGAGGGTTGACAAAGTTTAGTCTCACAGAATATGTACAATATAAAAACAGAAAGATAATGTGTGCAATTATGCAGGTACAATTTTTTGCTTAAAAGGGTCATCAGATGTGAAATTTCCACAAGCTGTATACAAACACTGTATTTATTTAACACACATTTATGTTCAAAAAAGGATCATCCAATTACCCCTTAAATACCTGATAATATTTTTTTTCAATCAGACATTTCACAAAAGTAAAACAAATTCTACAGATTATTAAAAATGTAAACATTAAAATGGTACAGGCCAAACAGCAATCTACAAAAAAATACTTCTAGTCTGAATAATCACAGAACTGAATCCAAAAATCATTGAGAAATTAATCATCAAAATAGCCAATGGTTGCAGCCCTAGACTTAATAGCTTTGAGGTTCTGGATCTCATGATAGCCTTCAGTAAGTGCCAGACCCCCTTGGATTTTCCCTCTTACCAAACCATCTGCACATCTATAGATGGCCACCCCCCATCTCTGCCTCTCATTAGATGTGAGCATGTTGTCACATTCAGAAGATCCATTAATGTTGCAGTGTGGAGAGTCTCATTGACTGTGTCATACTGAGAAGAAATTAAAGGCATACTTGTGTTGGGAGATGTCAATGTCTCTGATTTCAGGTTGAGAGTCATGCTAATAGGAGGTTCATCCTCCCTTAGTGATTCTGGCATTGAAATGTAAGCTTGTGAAGCAATACATTAACCCTCTACACCAGACTCTAAATAAAACATGTTTTACTAAGTCAGCACAAAGCTGTCAACAAGCATAATGCACACAACCCATAACCTGTTTTTATGTAAAAATGATGCCTTTTGCATGTGTGCATGTGACTGAGTGTGTGTGTGTGTGTGTGTGTGTGTGTGAGTGTGTGTGAAAGAGAGAGAGAGAGAGAGAGAGAGAGAGAGAGAGAGAGAGAGAGAGAGAGAGAGAGAGAGAGAGAGAGAGAGAGAGAGAGAGAGAGAAATTAACACTCCTTTCTTCCTTACATTCTGTCATATTACCATATATGATTATATCACTGGGGGTCGACCTAGTAGGTCTGTGTCAGTATTAAAATTGCCATATAATTGCCAGTGATGTGAGAATTATTTTCATTGTTATGGACAATGACTGACAAATAACTTCACGTTTAAAAATAAATTGCAATTCAGAATCTAACTGTAAAATTGTCAGAAATAAACATGTACAATTAAATATGAATATTAGCTTCTTTCCTTGGTTGCAACGTTACCACACTGTAAAAAACCTTTTAGTCTGTCCAAATTATCTTCCCGCTGATCATTTTCGATTCATGCATAAAGGTAATAAGCAGCTAGATTGACAGATAGACATAACTTTATTGAACTCTGTCCACCAATTTTCAACTCGTGGTTACACGAGACCTCATAAAGTGCATGCCAAAACAGCAGTAAACTCTACAGTGACTCCATGACACTAGCTGATGCCGCTCAGACCTCAATGTTGAATTAAAGGTTTATGTAAGCCTATAAAACCATTTGTTCAGACTAATAAAAGAGAAAACATTTAAAAAGCCTCAGGCTTCAGACTCATTGTGCATGCGTTTGTATTACTGCACTGGGACTCTGCTGTGACATATGAGAGCCATGGCCTGATCCTTTCTCAGTAGGAGAAAGACAGTAAAAGCTTTAAAACAGTTTGAGTTAGAGAGATCCCTGTCCACAGACCTGTCCTAAAGATGCCAGGAGGCTTCTGGTCCACCAAACACCAGCTGCTCAACAGATTCACCTGAGCCAGACAACAACCCAAAGACCTATAAGAGTCACACTGAAAGCATCATCTGAATGAACATGGAAACATTTGGGACGTAGGTTTGATATCCATCTAGTAATTTTAACAATACCTATGACACTGCAGTGCTGAAATGGGATGTGCATAATGTTTTATTGGTCTCAGCTGAGCCGGTGAAAGTGGCAGACTGCTATGCCTGGTCACACACAATTGCCCACTGGTTTAACCACAGCTCTTGACGACAGGAGAATCAATTTCATGCGTATCTTTGCTAAACGCAACAAATTAGAAGCTGATATTGATTTCCGCTCAATAGTCACTGTGGAAACAATTGCTTCCTTTTTTGAGGTGTAACAATCTGGCCTTCTGTTCGGTGTGAGGGAAAACCCCGCTGAGGGGTATTAGTATCTCATTCTCATTCTTTTACCAATTTTTTTCCCTTCTCCCCATCAATGCCTATCTTAGTGCCTCAGTTGGTGCAATTCTGGGTGTCTAATCTAATCAGCATTTAAATTATGGATTTAATACGCACTGTGCAGTTACACATACAAGGTTATGCTAGAGTCCTGCCTGTGAGAGGCTGGGAATAGAGAAACACAAAATTCAATACGCTTGATGTGATCTGACCCGACATGGGCGCACATACATCACACGGCGCTAATGCCAAAACAAGGACTCACTTCTTAAAAAAATGAAATTACATTTTATTTGAAAAACATGACTGTTAGCATGTGCAGGAAGCATGAAAACATGTTTTGAGACATGCTGTTATGGCTGTATTGTCACTCTTACAGACATGATTTTGTGTACATGGGAGATTGTATGCAGGATGGATAGTACGCCAGATTGGTGACAACATTCACAGCTGTACACATCTGGCTGGAGTGCTGACCTACAGCAATTTTGGCTGGAAAGACACTTCCTGTCTGAAAGCTGCGACGGGAGCACAGGGGCCAATGGCAGCAGTCATAGTTCTCTGCCTGTGGGCATTAGGCATGATTTCTGGCTGACAAGACTGCCTCGTCACCCAGTCTGTCTGCAAAGAAGTCAAGGCACTAGACACTGGTGGGTGCCTCTAAGGCAATAACACCAGCTGCGTAAAAAGGAAGGGGCAAAATAATGGGCGCTGACTTTAAACCTTCTAAAGGGTTTTGTCAGTCAGACTTGCCAATAGAATGAGCAGGTGAATCTGGGATGTTTTAAAAAAGGGATTGTCAGAGTTAGGATGAAATCCCTGGGGCATTTAGGAGGGCAAAAAAGTCGTGAGAGGCTGCCAGGGAGAACCTGAAGCCTTCCTGATGAGGACCAAGCATAGCTGGTTTCACACAGAAAAATGTTGTTTTCCACAAGAACAGGCCAAACGTGACAGGTCAAAGAATATATAGCCAATGATGTGCATGGTGGGACAAGTGTCAGCATATCTTTGCACTTACAGACTGTAGGACATGACATTTCACATTTAATGGGTGGACAGGGGTAACGTGTTGACAAATCAAAAATTAGCATTGATACATACTGTCAAGGTGACTGTCAAGCTCAAAAAATGGTGAACAATTTTAGTGAGAAATTATTTATATGTTTAATCAGAATCAAAACAATTACAAAATCAAGATCTCGGTGTACTTCAAATAACACTCAAGGAAACAGAATGCCTATGTGCTATGTAAAAAAGATGAGAAGAAAAAAAATACAGGTTCTTTTCTTTCTGTTTAAACATAGATTCCACAATCATTTGACCTAATTTTAATTATTGGATCAATACTGAAAAACACACACATAATGGTTACAATTATCGACCACATAATGCATACGGAGAAAAAGAAGAACTTTTTGAAGAACAATTTGTCAAAACAACTGCTGTTTATATAACAGAAGCTTTGATGATAGTTCTATATCAGAAAGCTAATGCTAATGAGATCCAGTTGCAAAGCCCCTTCACATGCTCCTCTGCAGGGCAGGGCCTCGCAACCAGCAGCTATAACAAGGAGCGTCTGATGCACCAGTATCGTGGTAATTAATACGCTGAGTCAAATGGGCACAAAGGTAAATGCATCTGCTATGCCCTGCCTCTCTGAACACCGAGAACCTCATTAGCCTGTCGCATTGCTCCAATAATTAAGCATTATCCAAACAGCAGGATTGAACCAGCTAAAGAAAATCAAAGCAGGACATTATTAAAATAAAACAATAGAGCAGATATGTTTGGGTAATGTTCAGAGACTAAAATTTGCCACTGGTGCCATGACAACCCAGATCTGCAGTGATAACATCTGCTCTGCAGAGAAAAACCTTAAAGTCTTTGAAGAAAATCACTGGTTATGAATCAATTGTCGGATTTCCTGAAATTATATAAAAAGCAACAAAATCAACAGTTATGAGGAATTATAACGTTCTTTGTTTCTTTTTCTCCCACAAAGGCAAAGAACAGTATCAGACATAGATTGATCCGACAGAAAAAGAGCTGTTTTCTTTTTTAATGAGGCGCTCCACAGGCTGCTCGACTCAGACCTATAAAAAAACGCTCCCGCAGCTTCTGTTTCTTAGTATTTGTCCGGTGAGAGGAAGCTCAGACTTAAGGAATCATGTTGAGGAGTTTTGTAATAAACTTGTGGTCAAAAAGGCAACAGACTGAAATAAATCAGCAGACTTGTACACAACATGAACACAGATGCAAAGAACATGGATCATAGTTATGCGTTTTTATATGAGAACACACAAACAGGCTCCGAATGGAGCCAGGGGCTCCTGTTACCAATGACTGTAATGTTGACCACAGGGGCCTTCATTAAATCAGCAGTTCCTGGAAGAGAGAAAGAGGGGGAGAGGAAAGACGGATGTGAATATGGAGCCTCGAGGGATGGCTGTAAAATGAAAGACGGACAAAAGGAGGCAAACAAGCTTCTACGGGTCGAGCTGGGTCAAAGGACGAACAAGGAGGACAAAATAGACATTTGTTTTGACCCTAAAGAAGACGTGTCAGCAAATCCCCCTTCTACTTGAGCTTTCTAATGTACAAACTGGCATCCTAAAGTAAATCTCTGACATAAAGGAGAAGTGAGAGATGTAGCGAACATATGTAAAGGTGGAGCTGTCATGGGTGGCAGCACATGCAAATGAATTCAGTTATCTTAAGGAAATGTTGCTATACTCATCCTTCTGGGGCCAATTCTGTAGCATACTGCATGTGATTGTTTAGACCTGATCTGAACAGATCCTGTAGACACGCCTCACTTCCTCTGAGCTGGTGGGGGTGGGTCCTCGCCGCTCTTTCATCTGGATGAGAGCCGTCTGTCTGTCAAAGTCTGATAAATGCTCATCCCCTGAATATCTCCATTAAAAGGGCCTCTATCAGGGACACAGGCCGCTTAGAGTCCCTCTATTAGCATTGCAATTTACAACCAGGCACCACGGTCTGCCTGCTTCAGCTCCCAAGAGGAAAGGCTCCATTCACAGCAGATTAGGGCCAATTGGGCAAATCATGTGTACGATGATTGGAGGGCCGTAAACATATCATTTGTGATGTCTATTAGCTGAGAGCTGGTCGTGCCTGTTTCTGAGTGGAGGGTTTTTCAGATGTGTCCCACTGATTTGGTAAAACCACAAACACCATCGTGGACTCCAGTAAACACACTGAATTTTGGAGTGATGACCTACAGATTCAGCAAAAAAAGGTAAACAAAACAAATCGTCTACATGTAGGTCTACAAAAACATAATGAGAATACTGCAGATGGAACTGTCAACGAGTAGAGTTAGTTAAAAAAACGGAAAAACAACATTTAAAACATGCCAAAATACACGTCGAGAGCAGCACCGTTACCAGAAAACACCCGCTCAGTATTCAGTTGACTTTGCATATATTTGTGTCACTTACAAATCCAGAGAGACTCTATCTGAAGGTGGGAGAGCTCTAGTGGGTTTTCAAGAGCTTTGTGCCTGTGCTCTGCGACAAGCAAGTGAGGAAGGGGGGTTTAAAAGATAAGAAACAATTTTTGCACCCCCAAACACACAAAGAGAAACACCCAGACTGTGACTGAAATTCCATTTCAATTCAAATAATATTATGTCTGCAATAACTTACATTTGGAGAGATTAACCGTTAATTCACTTCCAGTGAGCTGAGTAAAGATAAAAGGAGGAAATGCATGTCTGCAAGGCGCTGTTTCATAAATGCATATAGTGTAGAGAGAGAGAGAGAGAGAGAGATCGGGCCCCTAATGCTAAGGTGCTGGAAAAGCCTCTGCCATAATGGAAAACTCCTTTTAAGAACTGTAGAGGATAAATAACTACGAGTAAAAATAATAATATAGTATAACATTCTTGTATTATTACTACTATTAATCTACACAAACACACACACATTATATATAGATATCATTAGTATTACTTTTATATCTACTCTCTCTTGAAACAAATCTGCTATATTAACTTAATTATAGAAACTCACGCATTTGTCTCCTCCAGATTGGATTACTGTAACTTTCTTCTCATCCGGATCTCAACCTCCGGCATTCAGAAACGCCAGCATATACAAAATAGTGCAGCTAGGATCCTGATGAGTTCGTAAATATGAACAAATCACGCAAATTCCTTAATCATTACAATGGCTTTCCATGTTATACCCACATTGAATACAGTCTCCCTCCTCACACATCAGTGAATCTATGGCAATGCTCCCATTTTAATGTCTAATATTTTACTTTTGTGTTTTTTTTCGGTTGGTATTTAATTTTATTTTTGGGTTATATTATTTCTTTATTTCTTGGGTTTTTTTTGTAGAATTTTGTTAATGTAAAAGTTCTTTATAAATAAAATGTATTATTATTATTATTATTATTATTATTATTATTATTATTATTATTATTATTAGCACAGCCTCCACTGACCTTTAAGGTTAAAGGTGAACAGCTCATTAAAACATAAATATTATTTGTAAGTACTATAGCTAAGTATTGGTTTACAAGCTACTAAAAGCTAAGAGAGCCAAGATTGGAGGAGACAATTCAAGCGTACAGGTCTTAGGGTCTAAACAAGTCTCAGTGTTCACCTGAGAGCATGAGAGTGGTGTGCAACAGGGTTTAGTCCTGTGCACAAGTCAGTGTTAAGCTGTTCTACAAAAATTACATGTGTGTAAAAACATTTGGTTTGGAAATGTCAATTTCTGTAAAGATCCCCTCTTCAGGTGGCATTAATGTTGAGTGACAGAAGCAAGCAGCTACCTGAGCTGTTTGCATCACCACAGGTGAGGAGCTCAGCCAGGTGATCGCATCCACACTTTCCAGACCACATCCAGAGTTGACCTTCAGCAGGTGTGCGGGGTCTGCTACCCAGGCTGATTCCTGGGAGGAGACTGCAGATTATGTAGCATTAGTGGCTAAGGTCTGGCAGCTGCAATCAAACTGCATAATGAATCGTTCTGATGCCAGAATTAATGACAGCGAGATACATGTTTGTGAGCAGACGGCTGTGCAAACACACAAGAGCTGGCGTCTAGGTCAGGCGATACACCATTTCCACCTGTGCCACACGAGGAAACGGAAATAATACTGACTTTTTGGCAGGAGATGCCACTTAAAAGAGGGAGCTAAATGACGGGACACAAAACAAGTTTTAATAAATCTAATATAATTAGACTTTTGATTCATTTCACCTTTAAAAGGGATTTGAGAGAATGAGAAAAAAATGAATATTTTGATGGGGACGGGTATCCATTTTGAACCAGGCGTTAAAAGTTTACTGTACCTGAAAGCATTCTGTTGCCTCTGGCAGCAGAAATCTCTTTACTTTCCTTCCCCAGTGTCTCGCTGGCAAGAGCCAAAACAAAAACAAGATGGCTCTCAGATCAAAGAGCTGAGTAATGCTAGTGAAGTGAGGCTGTTATTATTGTGCTTTGGTAAAAACAGCTCACTGAACACCAGTAAGCTTTGAATGAAGCTTGATTTTAAGGCCCTCTTTGAGAAGCTCTCCATCTCTGATGGTCTTTAGCGGTTACTTAAGGAACCTCAAGATCCCAGTGTGGTTCGTTTAGTAAAAGGAGTTTACCATCTGCATTTCTGATGGGTGACTTCATCCTACTTTTTATAAATGTTAGTTTCCCTCTCCAATATAAAAAAAAAATGAAGAGAGCATTTTGATCTTCTTTCTGGAAGATTTTTTGGATGCTTCTCAAACTAGCTGAACTTTCTTTCTTCCCGCAGCCCTTGGAGAGTCAAACAGGGACAAAGTCTGAGTAAAGAACGCCACAGAGCTTGCATAACACCAATCGCATTTGAGGCCTCGTCTGCCCACGAAGGTCAAAGAAGTAGGGAAATCTGAGAAAGGAGAATGCATCCCTTGGGCAGACCAGAACAAGATGGTGTGAATACATACATATGTGGGACAGAGCATAGCATGCAGCATGAAAACAGGAAATAATGCTTCCACAGCAGAGTTTGGACTAGACTACATACTAATAATGCAATCCAGAAATGGGTTATTAAATCCCACACCACATAGCTAATTCCAATCCACCCACACAAGAAAGCTGATCTTAGGGATGTGCTCACCAACCAGAGCAAGTTTGGCTAAGGGGTACTAACTTAATTAGGGCAACAAAAAAAATGACTTAAGAAAGAAAAAGAAGCATAAGAAAGTGTAAAAAATTGTAAAAAAAAAAAAAAAAAAAAAAAAAAGCCAATAGACCAAGTCGGGTCTGTAAAAAAGAAAATACATCTTATTATTCTACATCAGTGCAGAAATACAAGAACACATGGCTGGAGGCTTAAATCAGAACAATAAACCATACCCTGAGTGTTTTCAGAACACAACATGTACACAAATGGTATTTCAGAGGAACCAAATTTCCCTAAGCTGCTTCTCTTGCATAATGTACTGCAAAAAATGTTAAAGAAAGGGGGATGTTCTCATTGGTCAACACACCACACTCTTTAGTATGCATACACAATAGCTAACCAAAACACAACATAAAACATTACACAGTGTACATATAAAATATCCTATCTGTCCTGAATTTTACTAAGCCTTTTAAATAAACCATTTCATTTATTTGTGAATCGGACTACGCTAGTTATACTGTATGTCCTTGATTCACAAAAATTTAATTAAAAGATCAACATATTTTTACCCAGCCTACCATCCAATATTTAAATGAACATTTGAATATTTCAGTCTTTGCCTATTCGATCAGAGGAGGGCTTGCAAGGACATCAGCTGTCCAGAGGCATTGCCAAGACAGCAGTTGAGTGAACTAATTTGCAATAAAGGGGCTTTTTAGGTAATGGTCTCATTTCATTTTGACAAAATTGGAACCTTCCAAAAATAATTATTTAATCAAGGGAATCAGCCATGACTCTGCAAGATTCAAATAATTTAAAAGCAAACAGTCTGGCCTGACCATCTGGACAGGGTGTTGGCGTCTATATGCTTTCACTAGGCATGGTATCACAAAGCGGTGACTGGTCTCAAGGGCCCTGTGAAGGGTTAACATCCACAAAAATAGAAAAGAATCATCCAGCATCGAAAAGAAACTCTGCAGTGCCTCTGGCTACACCAGCATTCTGACGGACAACAAGCCTCTCAAGCGGCACAATGGCCACCCGCCACTTTCCAATGGTCTTTGATGTTGCTCACACACTGTAAAAAGAGGCAGTCCATTCATTCTCATGCTGAGGTAATTGAGAGTTCAGAGACAAACCGTCAGACCCTCACTACTCAATACACTGGCATCAATGCACACAGACATCCTTGGCCAAGACCACTCTCTTTGATGAAAGAGTAGGGAGTCGTAACATGTCCAAAACTGAAACTGTGAAAGTCCTTCTAATCTTTCTTCTTGTATTTATGTTATTTTCTTCTCTGGTATCTCAGCTCTCTCCATCTCCCTGTCATCTACAACCAAGAAGCAAAATGGAAAGAATCAGTAGGACAACAAAACAACAGTGATCATGAGTTAGCCTGTTAACAACCAATTATCCTGGATCTCTGATATACTGAAAGCAGAAAGAAATGAACAGAACAAACTATAATTTTGCCTTTCCACTTGCAAAATGGAATTATGCAACACAGCATCAACTGTCAACACACTGCTCATGGATTACGATAACAGAATAGAAGATAATGTTTTTGAGATTTTGCCAAAAATGTTTAGCTTTCTGTGCAAATCTATTACAAACTTTTGTAATGAGGGATACACAATATATGGTTATGTTATAATATATTTTATCAAATATGAAAATCGTTTGCCAAAGCTGAAGAAAATGAAACACTTGAAACTATTTATTCTGTCTTTCCGGTTATTTTCAAGCTTTTTTTTTCAGCTATTTTTGGCCAAACAAATTTGGCTGCCAAACATTTGGTGCATTTCTAATATTATATAGTGGATAACATTGGCCATTTATTGGAATTAAACCACAACTTACAAGTAATTATCACTTATCTGCCTCGGTCAAAATATTATATTCATGAGCTTAACTGAGATCATTAAAAACAAATATCATTACTTTTCTGTGAACTTGTGAATCGATGCTGTCAACCAACAGGGTTCAAGCCTGCAGCTGATAGAGTTAGCGAGGAGCACTCTGTGGGACACAGGTGCTTACACGGTGCTTTGTGCCATCTTTCGCTAACACAGCATAGCAGTCGGTGGTTATTATTGCTACCTAGCAGCAGCAAACCTATGGGTGAGAAATGAACAGCGATGGAGGAAGGTGGGACACAGTTTAGCACCCACAGCATGAGGTCTCACACCATCTGGAAGGGCATCTTCAAGATTCAATAAGTCAAAGAGAAAGAGACAGAAGAAGAGAGGACTAGCATTTATCATCCGTATCAAATTACCTTGTGTCATGTAGAGAAAACCTTGAGGAAAAAAAAAAATCTCAAAAAATTCTATAAAATCAAACCCGATTTATCCTACAATATAAAACTGATTAGGTATTAAATATTACATATAGTTTCATATTTACAAATATTCATGGGATGGTAAATCTTCCACTGATTTTAAAATACCTTTTTTCTTCAAATCAAAAATTGTAAAGTTATGATTTACCTCCTAATTGTTTTATTTGGTTCATGGCTTGTAACTCAAACACTTTTCTTAAAAAACCCAGAATGTAAAAAAAGACTTCCAGAACTGAAGCCAATGAAAAAATAGAAAGACACTAATGCACTACATTTGTTGGATATTACAGGACTTTATGGGAGTGGGTGTTCACTGTTGAGCTCTTATGCTATAATAAACTAAGAAAGGTTTGTAGTTAAAACCCCTTGCTGACACACTTCAGCATGTCAGATTAATGAATTCTCTACATTAAAAGGTGCTATGACTCCTGCAAACAGAAGCCAAGGCTTCGGTCTTCGTCGTGTAACAAACATGCAAAGGAGTAATAAATATACATGTAATGCATTAGTTCCAATTTACATATGACAAGTCTTTGATATGGAATATGAAAGCAGATTAGATCCACTTGTGGTCAACGTTTATGGCTCTTAGTAGCCTGAAACCCAGAGTGGCACAGCAGGCTTTATACAGCAGAGTTCCTGATTAGTTCGACTGCAAGAGAGAAAGAGAAAGTGAGGAGCAGATAGTGGCTTTTAATGGGCACCAGAGGAATTAATGCACACCCACTGACATTTACACGAGTTGATCATTTTTCAAGCAAAACTCCTAGGGTTGCTTTACAGAGTTTCCACCAAAGAGAGCATAGAAAGCGGCACCTTAAATGTTCAGATGCAGTTCTCTATATTTGTTATTTTCCCTTCAAATCTGGGCTTGGCTTTGGTTGGATTAACAGAATTAGATGATGCGCCGTGTGATCAGACACTTTTCATGACCTTGAGGTCACAGCTTGAATCCTGGTGCACTTTTGATTTAGCAGCAAGTTTGGATAAGTCTAAAGTAGAATTCACCTTGAATGTTGCCCCTGACCTCTGAGAATTTAATACGTAGCATCCTGTTCTCTGAAATCCCTATGAGGTGGGGTCATTGCCAGGCTATTCGCTGCCAGAGTCATTTTTAAAGGATTAACACGGATTGCAGTGTTCCTGTTTACACCTTCATTGAGCTTTAGGGCAGAGAGGTCACCAAAAGCAAAACATAGCATGCACATACACCTATAGGCTACAGAATCTCAGGTTCATGGAGCAGGAAAAATATGCTATATGCGCTTTCAAGGTTTAGTTATTCATGATCACGAACTCAAAAAAATTGTACCTGTCTATCAGAGGAATTCCTTTAGGTTTGCAGTAAACTAAAGGGCAAGAGAAACCAAGCAGGACAGAAAGAGAAAGAAAAATAATGAGAGTGCTCTGCACGCTGCTCACGGCTGGAGCTGAATGTGGAAGTGCTTCCTGGAGGAGAGCTGCTCTTCTGGATGACTCCTCTTTACTGCCATGGCACGCCGGAGACAGACCAAACTGCATGATGTAGACCAGCAAGCGCATTAAAACTCACTTTCTTTTTTCTGTCACTCTTTACACTACAGCTGAGTGTGTTTTGGACTCTGCGGTGAGACAAAGTGCAGCAAATGTTCAAACAGAAAACCGGCAGTGGCCATTGTGTAGTTCTGCCACAGTGTTAAGCTCTCAAAAGGAAGACAAAAGAGCAGCAATTATTTCCACAATGTAGATTTTATTGTGCGGGGCGCTTTTGGTCTCTGCGTGTAATGTGTTCAGCAGTTCATCACTTTCCTTCCTGCAGAATTAAACGCTGCTGCCTGTCATCACCTCCTGTCAGAGAACAGAATCGCCAGAAAAACAAAGAGCTGATTCTGGAAAAACAGTCTCGGCAGATTTATGAAATATTGCTCCCGTTTTGCTTTTGTGCTGGATACACAGCGGAACTTATTACATGTCTGCAGCTCAGGTGCTGACTAAAATTTGATGTTGTACTTATTGTTGACATAATAACTAGCAGTAGAATACAGATGTGGTTGTGTTGAGGGAGGCAGGTTTTTGTTGTACTGCAGAGGGGGGAAAAAAGAGCATGTGAACAAAAGGGCACATGCTCTAAGACACTGCAAATATGAGTTTGGTTTGCAACAGTGCTTTTCTCTTTTCACCACATTGATTAAAAATGGACACATAGCAAATAAAAAAATAAATAATAATAATAATAATAATAATAACTAATCAATTGCACATTTTTTCTGAAATCACAATTAAGTTGAATTAGGTCTGTCAGATGAGGGAGATCATGCTTGGCAGAAGCAACGAGTTGTAGCCAACCATCGCTCCACCCCTGTGTTAATTGCGTTATTTAAAATTTAATGCAAAAGTAATGCTAATTAAAATTATTATAAATAAATAATATAATTAGATTATAAATATAAAGCCAAAACACTACTTTCCTGTCTTAAAATATTCTAGAATATAATCTAAAAACATGATAGAAATGTTAATTGTTATGAGAAAGAACAAGAGAATGACACATTTAATTATTATGGCTGGCTCAGTTTACAGATGATGCCTGACAGCCACCTGTTTCAGCAGGTACCTCAATGTGGTAAGACCTAATGAGGCACTTTGAGGAAGAGAGTGGCAAGGGGAAGGTCCAAAGTGAAGCAGGTACATCCCTTCAATTATTCATAGCAGGAGAATTATCACCAAGAGAGAGGCGTTTTGAATGAATAATTGATTTTGTTGGCAGCTTATGTTAAAACATGCGGCCTTGCTCCTGATGGACAGTAGTCACTGGGGAACGGCATGTGACAGAGATATAGAGGCACATGTCACTTGCTTTGAGGAGGAGGAAAGCTCCTCGCATTCAAGAACATTCACTTTAATGATCCGAGCAAGGCAAAATGGCTTTTCACCACAAATATAGCCTATAAATTTTATTGTCTCACTACCGTTTAATTCACAACAGGATGCCTTCGGAGATTGAACAGAAACTTTCAAAACAAGATTGATTCCGAAAAAGCTATTTGCTACTGAAAGCACTTTATGGCCTAGGGTTAAGCCCAAACTAAGATGAAGCAGTTTGTCAAGAGACACATTTTCTCACAGTTTTTAAATGTTGTAAAAGATCCTTTCTGTATAGATGCAAAGGAATCATGTTCTTAGCTAGCAGCCAAAAACCTCCTCCTTACATTTCTCAAACCATTTAACATCAGGAGATACAGTAGATGTTTTGTTCGGTCAATCTGTATCGCGCTTCATTAGGTCAAAAGGGCACTGACCTCACCACTGACAAAAACAAAAGCAGGTCCATCTGATATAAAACCTCAGCCAACTCTGGAATGCATTAGTGCTGTCTCAGCTTGGCTCCGTGCCGTTAAAACCACCGCAATAACCTTTACAGAGTCTATTCTTTAATATTACCATTGTTCCTTAGCAACTTTCTCAAAGCAGTGTGTTACAGGTATTTGAGCAGTACTCTGCTGCAGTAGAGAGCGCCTGGCAACCAGCTATTTTGAGACAACGTTTAGAGAAGAGAGGACAGAAGAGGAGCGAAGCCCAAGTATACTTGAGCAGAGAAATGTATGCACATGGTAACTGCAAACATAATAGGTCACTGAATTGTAATTGTGAATTCAAAAGAATTGCTGCACTTCTGCTGCAGACTGTTTTAGCACAATACTGAGAAACTAGAGAGGAAGCCTGAAAGGGAGAGGGCACTCAACAAAAAACACGTTCAAAAAACATGAGGGCACTCAACAAAAAATGTGTTTTTTTTCCTTAAATGCTAATATGGGGCTTATTAAAATACAACAAATAAAACGTATGTATAGTTAGTTATTAAATCAGATTATTCTGGACATATAATTATATCTGATCTGACCTAGGAAGTCCTATGAATACTAACAGAAATTCCGATTTGTCAATTTCAGACCACACACATTACTTTACTACAAAAACAACTGAATCTGTGCATGTATGAAAAAAAAAAAAAAAAAGTGTCATTCTTTGTTCTTATTTAATCGTATGGAAATAATATTTGACTCCCAGTGGTCTCCAAAAGGCCCCAGTGGTGTCAATCAAGAAGCTATTTTACTGATCATGCCCCCAGATGAACCGACTGTTAATTTAGAGCACACCCACATGAGCCCACTGGGAGGTTGCCCTGACTCTGAATAAAGACGAGGGATAATTACGACAACACTAAACAAAAGAGACCAGGTCAATAAAATTTTGTAGAACAGCCATGTCAAAAACTGGCCTGCATGGGGTCAATTGAGTGTGATTTACCCCACGATAATCAAAATCATCTTCAACCTGTCTGATTCAAATCACAAATCTATAAATAGTCTTTGAACAGGTGGAGTGTCATCATGCTAATTGTCGCAAAGACGTGAACCAAAGTGATTGTGGTGTTCATTTAAATGATAACAACTGCACATACAGATCCAATTAGAGGGAAAAGAACAGAAGCAGTTCAGATTGAATGCCACGTTAAACCAAAAGCGAACCCCAGAGAGCTGTGTGTTTATGAGTAATGATGAAAATGGAATGGTAAGGAGAATCTGGGTCCATCTGTGATTGTTGTACGGGTGCGTCCCATGGGCTGATGGGATAGAGGAGGGCATGGAACATCGGAGTACTGACAGGAGCACTCTGGCGAATTTAGTGAGTGATGTGGGGGTGAGCCATCTGTTTAAAAGACCTAAAAGCAGCAAGATGGAGAAAGGGATGAGAGGCAATTACCTGAAGCATCAGGAGGGACAGGTGTCTCATAGCTGTTCAACCCAGGAAAGAGTAATGAAGTGCTGATGAATAGAGGGCATGCAGAGACTAAATACTCACGCTAAACAGACAGATTTGTGTTCTCTTCTAAAACAAAGCTGGAAACGAATCATTCAAGATTCGTCTCTTTTAAGATTAGGAGGGCTAATCCCGAAAATGGCCACAGAAACATCAAACGTCCCACCAACTGCAAGGACACAAAGGACTGCGACTGTCCATTCCAATTAAAGGCACCCTGAGCTTGACAGGCCAGAGAGATATATTACTGCCCGAGGTGAAAGTTCAACGATGTATGCACTACTGAAAGATTAAAAATGCTTTCTATATCCTTCAGCTTTACAGCTTCAAAAGCATCCATCTCTCTTCATTTAAAAGAAGGTGGACGATTTGCATGTATGGTACACTGACATCGAGCTGCCTACTTCAATATATTATAATGCGCTGCTTGCCCTTAATGGAGAATCAATGACTGGACAAGCCCGTCACCTTCGAGTCGACGCAAACGCAATTTACACATTGACATGTGGAGGGTGTGTGTGATTGATTCTGACTGCTAGAGGGTTTTAATATTGTTTTCCGTGTGCTCATTGACTCTCACTCACCGTCTTCCACATTATCCATTAAAGCTCACCGTCTGGCAAAGGCTTAATCTCACTGTCTATGTCCTCCCTTTGAGACTTTAAAACGCTCTTTTTGTCTTGCCGCTCCTTTCTTTCCTGACCGAGGCACTGGAAATGTCCAGACATGCTTGCTGAGCTGTAGTTAACTGGAACTATTGGATTGGAAATGTTTCAGTGGTCGAACAAGTGCTTTGCACCTGTAAATACTTCATGAAGTACAATCAATTCATGCAACCGGAACGATCAATATCAAGGAAGTTGTCTTCTCTTTAATTCAGTAATCTGTACAGCACTTTTTTCCCCACTAATAACTATTAAAACTATACTGATAAGGAAGAACTCATACCCAACATAAACGGTAGACATTAAGCTGAAATAGTGCTAAGAAACAGAATTAACAATGAGCTTCTATCATGGAGGTCAGTGCATTGACTAAACTGTCACAGTGATATAAAGATCAGGGTTCAGTTGTTCTTAAAGACATCACGTTTTCTCCAATACTTGGATGACCGTCAGAGCAAAGTCAGCATAAGGGCGCTTACACACTAGAGAAATGTGCCTTTTAAGGGTGTGGACAAAGCTGGGAAAGATGTCAATTTTTTTTTTTTTCATCTGCAAGAGAGTATCACATTTGTGGATCCCAGGCACCAAAGTTTAAAAACCCTGGGCTGGATGGTACTGTGAACAGTTATGAGATCTATCCCACTCAACTCAATCACATGAAAAGCTGATCATCAGTCACCGAAAACGAGTACTGTTGAAATCCCTGGTAACATGCATAAACACACACGCAAACCACACGTGTAGTGACACAGATATGCACTGGCACGCACTGGCACACACAGGCATGCTTGTGACCCCGAGGTGTGTGATCAAATGTGCATGTGAATATTCAGACGCAGAGTGAAGACGATAAGACTAGAGGGAAGAAATCCACACTGGGCCGATTAAGGATAGCACACACTTTTATAATATCCCCAGCATTAATGGATTGTGTGTAAGAGTGTTGTAAGTAGTGGAACAAAGCTTATGCATAATAGCTTCACTTATGTGTTAATCTCCCATAAAAGTGCACACAACATTAATGTCATTCAGCTGCAGAGACTTAAACATGATGGTGCAAAATGATTAATAGTCTTAGATAACCTCTGTGCTCAGCAAAACCACTGTTTCTCACCTTTCCAAAGTCCCTCACGTCAAAGAGATCGAAGGGATCAAACAGCTCGCTGTTCCTCAGGCCAAACTTATCATGGCACACTTTCAGGAATGTTCGGATGTTCTTCAGACACAGAAACTGAAAAAGAAGGAGACAAATAAAGAATGTCAGATCATTTTAGTAAGATTCTGATTTTAACCTTTAAATACAAATAGAAAAAGCCGTTTTGGAAAATAACTACAAAACTATGGACAAATTTCCATATTCAACAGCATTAAAACACTGTCACTTCACAGGCATGGCGAACTCTGACACCATCTCATATTTGCAGCGTGTGGAGCATGTTTAATTTCCTGGAGCCTATTGACAGTCAGCTCATTTCCTTCTTCCTGTACCAGTGATTAAGCAAACAGTTATCACACATAGCGATTTGGATCCTCAGTCCCAGGCTTGGCTTAGATAAGCCAATGAGCGTCTGACGGATCGCCCCTGGCATGATTTACCCCAGGCACTGTTCACTTACCAGTCTACAAACCTAGTCTCTAAAGCAAACCTTCTTTCCTGATCACTGCACAGTCATTACTGTTAGTAACACTGATGCCAGTATGACACAATGCTGGCTCCTGCTCCTTATTTGTTTCAGAGAATTCACGCATAAATGTTCCTTGTAATGAGAATTTGTCTAATATAATTGACTTGAGCTGGGTGAAACCAATACAACCACACAAACAGGGACAAAACAATAACAACTTTGTCATTGTTTATTTCCACCCACCAAATGTCAATGAATCATGTCTCATGTTTAATTCATGTATTCGATATAATTCAATTATGTGCATGGGTTCGCATTTCTATGGAGACAGCGGTGGAAACTCCACAAATACTGGTAGCTGTGTTCGAGACAGTACACTTTAGGAGAACAGCGCATTCCATACTAGTAATGATTCAGGAGCGAAGGGGGCAGTAAACTAGAGATATTTACAAGCATGCCACCATTATTCAGCAGGAATCACAACCCTATTGTGAACACACCACTAACAGCTCTGTTTCTCATACTAAACGGGACAGAGGAGGCCTATTTGTCACATTAAAGCCAGAACAATGGAGATAACCACCCTTAGAACACAAGCCGGATTAAATTCTTACAGCCATGATGACACTTGGAAAACTAGTCCTTAATGAGAGCTGTAAGACAACCCCAAGCGTGTCAGGATCAGCATTATGCTGAAAACACAAGAGGGTAGCTATGCATTGTACGTGACACACAAAGAGACTACCAGTTCATTTATCAGAACAGATAAAGATGGCTTGGCCGAGGATGACTGAGAATATGATGCCAAGATAAGGAAAAAAGAGAATCACACAACAAAAATCATACAAAAGGACATCATTTCATTATATAAAATATACACTTGCACTTCAGTTAACTAAAATTAATTTTTTGATCTAAATCAGATGCTATTTAAGATCAAATAAAATAACTAAAATGCTACGACACTGTCTTAAAAATGACCACTGGGTACAAGTGCCTTGCAAACACCACTAAATAGCATACTCAACAAAAATGTGGTTTATTGTTCTCATTTTTTATTCCCAGGTGATATGAAAAATGTCCCCATATAACATGTGCAGTAACTTGTTTTAGAGCAGACAGCGGTCTCTTAAAAGAGATGCTTCAGTAATTTCTTTCTCCCCATAGTTTTTTTCTCTCTCTCTGAGACCAGAAGTTCAGTCTGTTCTTTACCCACTAACCGTTAAAAACACACACTGGCTTTTAAAGTATGAATTTTCCACCCTGTTTGGCTGCATCCAACTCAGATGAATAGGCTACTGTTTCTTCATGCTAATCATGCCTTTCCTTAGTCAAATGCTTATGGGAAGAGCAAAGCTATCACTTTTGGCTGTGCAGTGTCATAGCAGGAGTTTGAGCAAATCTAATGCTCAGAGTGTACACCTCAACCCCGGGCTATGTTTATGTGGCTCTTGCTCTCTTTGCATTAAGATTCAAGTGATGACTACATAAAAAGATCATAGCACCACCTGTCTCATTCAGCACAAGCACTCAAATTCTGCTTTTTTCAATAAAAACCAAACAGGAGGAGGAAAGACAGCTCCTGGATAAACAGCTAGAGGAAGAAACTAGGTTACAAAGAGCTGTCATTCCCTAACGCTCTCATCCTTCAGGAACAGGAACACACTCAGGGAATAAAGATTAACCCTTCTCCGCCTCAGGTGCGCCACCCTTGCAGGATGTGTCTTCCAAACTGTGAGAACATCCACTAATAAACGAAATCAACAAAAAATGTAACCTTTGATGAAGTAAGAGATGAGCAGAAAATAAATCAAGACAGATAAAAGAAAGACAAGTTTAAAGGAAGCAATGAAGTCCTAGGGGAAGATTGTTGTGTCAGAGAAGCAAAAAAAGAAAATGAGACCGGGGCAAGGGAGTTTCACTCCCCATAGGGGCATGAGGAGCACAGATCAATCCAGCCAATGATTCACTTCAAAAACATGAGAGAATAAGTCAAAGAGTCAAACAATCTGTCAAGCAGTCAAGCGCTTTAAGCCTTGAAGCAGCGACTCAAAAAGACAGTCAGTCAGGAAGAAGGCAGGCACAGAAGCAGACAGCGAGTCAGCGGGCGAAGCACTGGAGTCTAGACTGTGGCGAGACGTAGTCACACAGCCGTTAGAGAATCTTTTGTATCTATGGTATGAATCGGCGCAAGTCTTCAGAGAGCCATGAAGTAAAAAGGCATGAAAGATAAGAGCTAACAGTCAGAACAACAAATCACATAAATGGCTGGATGGTTTTCAATACATTGCGCCGAGAGCCGGATAAGATGTTAAGGGGGTGGAATACAGGTGCAAGGGCAACAAACATGCTTTCAAAAGGAAACTGGCAAAGGGTCGATCCCGAGCCACGTGGTGATGTGAGGGGGCACCGCCCTAACTGACAGGCATGACAGTGGCATTTTGTCAAGCTCTCAGATCCTTTGTCTCGTTCACAGAGAGAAAGCTCCCGCTGGAGCGTGGTGCCCAGCACAGGTCAAGACAGAGCGAAAAAGAGTGAGGGAATGAAAAGCAAAAAGAGTAAACACACCTCTGAAGAGCTGATGAGGCTGTGGCTGATTAGCTCAAATCTCCTGCAGGATTTCTAGGGTCGCACAGATGTTAAAACCTCTCCGGAGAAAAACCTGACTTTCGACTAATTGGAGAGGCAGACACTAAATGAATAATGTATGCTGGTATGCAAATGATAATCTGATAGGATTATCCAAAAGGCCCAATTTATCACAGAAACCTCTCTAAGTCATGATCAAATCAAATAAAATGTACCTCATAGGAACCCCATCTGCTGTGTAAAAAAGCAAAATAGAGCAGAAAAATGCTGAGTTGTCTTCAAAACTCTAGAAGATTGCTTTTAAAGTGTTCTGCAAGGATTCCTTCTATACAAATATTAATTTACATTTGTGATGATGAAAATCTATTCAAAAACAAATAGCCACTTTTTGGGCCAGTCCACCGAACGAGAACAATTCACAAAACCCCTACTGAGTGGCAGGGACCTCACCATAGCAGGCTTTCTAAAAAAGGTCCTCTTCCAGCTGAAGCGGAGGAATCTTCCACAGAGGGACAAAGACTAGCATCTCACAGATAATGGAAAATGGCAAGCCCTTTACATTTAGAAGCGTTCACAAAATAAATGGCCCGACCTGGCAAGATAAAGAGAACCGTGTATCAACATGTCTACTGTTAGCACTGTGTGAAGACAATGAGAGCTCTTCAGTGCCCCAGAGCACTATTTGGACTCATTTGTCCAGATTCCCTTCAACTGAGGCAAGAGCATGAATGGATGGTTGACGGTCTGATCTAGTGGAAGATGCGGACACAAAAACAAAGGAAGTCAATATCTTTATTATCATAATCTGACCTGATTCCTCATTTCTGCTAAACCTTGATTTGAAATTCCAGAATATTTTTTTTTTTGTCTCTCAAACATTTATGAAAAATGCATGCTACCCCTGTTTCTATCTGTTTTCTTATATACTTTGGTTGTTGCCAGGCTACACATTGCCTGAGAAACCTGTTCAAATCAATTCAATTCTCACAATGTAGAAATACACAGAGACTCTGAAACTAGGATGAAACAGTCTCGCCAGAGGATCTCAACTCTTTTTTTTATTCTACATTCAGCACTTTTTTTAGAGTATGAACACCTTTTTAAAATTTTAATCCTTGAACTGGAGAAGGGAGCAATGTTAGTAGACGCTGCTGTATAATCCCTTTATCACTTCAGGGCTGTCCACTTTCGAATAACTTTAGATTTATTACAGATTAGCCTCATAACATGCTCTATTCTGGGTACCCAGCAAAAAAAAAAAAAAACAGTCAAGAGGTAGAGCTGTAAACACTGGGCAAAGGCCAACTGAGTAATCGGAGGATTAAATAGCCGGCAAACACATCAGATGCAAGCCTGATGAATGTGGAGAGAAGGGCTGTGGAGAATCACAGACTACAGCCGATCAATGGTGAGGTTATTTATGATGCCAGGGTGGGGAGTTGGGAGCCACATTCATTTTCCGCCATCCATTTCTCTCTTTGGGCAGCGGTTTCTCATAACTGTGATTTAGACCCCATTGTAGGTTCTCATTCTTCTTACAGAAGACATCTTGAACACAACCTAAGAAGCTAGGTACTGTTTCTCTTGTGTTGTTTACTTAGGCAATGGATGCTTCTGTTTATATGAAAAGTGACATTAGCATTGGACACGCTCATTTGAAATAATCATACAAAGCAGCAAGGCCAAACGTTTTTAACTGAGCAAGTGTTCTGTAAACATCATCTTGTACCTCCCATGCTGTGCAGCTTGCTGCCTATTACACGCCTTAAAAATGCATAACCGAAGGGCGCACATAAAGAGAAAGCATCACTCCACCGCATCTGTGCCATCAGCGACAGAAGCCTCTTTAGAAACAGCCAATCCAATTACAGCGGCAAAATCATTCTACAACCATGAAATGGTTTGAGTGGGTGTGTCAGGTTGATGGTAACTAAAAATATTGGTTATCTGTAATGACAGCGGTAGACAAAAATAAGACCTTATTCTAGACTTACAAGACAAATTCTTTGGACTAAAATCTTGAATTTTAAAAGTTGCTTTTCTACCACCAATTCCGGCAAAATTCTTATTAAATTATTATAGGAGGGCGTGGACAAGTTTTATAAAGAATATCTCTTTGATTTTAGAACTTATCTATGCAACTTGTAGAGAAATCATATGACCCCTTTAATAAAAACTGGTTCTCAGTTCCCAACCCTTATCTTGAAGACAGCATAATAAGTTGTCTTGTGTAGCTGCTTTGAATGGCCAATTGACCCCGTCCCCCAAGAGGCCATATGACTGACAGGTAAAGCAACAAGGCGCATTTAATTTTAGGTAGTGTGATGTTTAGGGGTGTGGAAATGTCCCAACAATAACAGAACGGCATGCAACCAATAAATTCATGAATGAATGAATGAATACCAATATTATGCCATGAAACTCATATACTATAGAATCCAGTGTTTTGGCAATCTTGATGAATGCTCAATGTTGAATGAATTATGCAAACGTGATCACTTTCTTCTTCGATCAGACAGCCAAACAAAGCCAAACAAAATTAAACACTCCCACGAAAGCTGATACCAAACACAGGTTTTTGCATTTTTCTCCATATATTTTGGCGTTTTTTTAACCACTGAGTAAATAAAATAAAATTGTGCTTTTTTTCTTTTAAAATGCGTGAAAATGTTACCTAGCAGCTGACGATCAGCATACTTAACACTGAAAGAGCTTTTTTGCTATTTTTGGCCAAATAAATTTGGTTGCCGAACATTCGGTGCACCCCTAGTTGTTTCCTGGTAGACCATCCTGTGGAATTCAACCAGTCAGAGGACAACTTCAAATCTGCTGAAGTGCCATAAGCATCAGACATTCAGTCAGCGGTCACTGGGCAAGACACCTGACACTGAAACTAACTTGAAGGTAGTACTTACACTTTAAATGCCAAACACAACTACCCTCATTGCTAAAAAACACATTGCATTTCTAACAAGAAATATACTGCATGTAAAACTGTAATTAAATATTTTTACAGAAATAAAGGCATCAGTTCAGAGGAGCAATATGAGGAGTGTTTGACAAAGCTAATGTCTGGTTGTAAGAGCAGCTGCTGGCTCTCAGCACTTAGCTGCCATTATCTCAGAGCTAGCTAATGTCATTAACATAGAAAATGGCCTCTTAATCACTCAGTTGATTCCATGGCTTCTGTGCATGTCATCATTTAAATAATAATCTTCACACCCGGGCTAAGACATCACTCAATCACCAGAGACAACATCTATATAACCTGACAAACAGCCTGTTTATAGATAAGAAGAAAAAAAGCAAAACGAGAGTCACAGACGTGAATATTTACCCAGACAAACAAAGTGAATAACATACAAATTAATTTTGGACAAGAGTCAATATTTGAAGTAAATCTTGATGTAATCCCAAAAATTAAAACAATGCTGTTCAAAAGCAACTTGCTTTTTATCTTTATGTGTTCACATATGATGCTTCAAGATGCATTGTGCCGAATTCTAGCTCATTTTTGTTAACATTCAATCACAGGGCTGGGCGATAAAGCGATAATGGTAATTATGATAATACAATTTTCCTTGAAAAACTATGAGTTTGACTAATGTTTAATATAGTGTTTGCATGCCGAAAGTGGAACAAAACCATGTTACTCTATTACTATGCTATGTGCTACGCTGGCCAAGTTCAAAAGGTAGTGAGAGCGAGCTCAGAAGAGCAGATATGTTGCTCAGTCACATGATCACTAACAGTACTGTGAGATCCAGTGTGAAGCCCTTTAATTCATCGAAGAACACAAATGAGTTGGTGCTGAGAAACAGGAGAAACACTGTATGTTACAATACACCAACATTTATCAACATGAATTTACTGTAGTAACAACTGCACCGTGGTATTGTAGCTGAACTGGGGGATATTTCTTGAATTTTACTCTATTACATGTAGACATGTTAATGGAGTAATGGAATATAATCATAGTATTTTCTTGTGAGATGAAGCTATAACTTTCATGCATTTATTTCAACTAGTGTTGTCAAAAGTACAGATTTTGGTATAAAAAAACGTCATATAGCGATATCAATGATACAGCAGCTTGATTGTGTGGTCATATTTCTAGGTATGCACCAAATGTTTGGCAGAAAAAAACGGCAGTTGCAATCAACAAGAAAACACTGTTCCATACATTTGTTTATTTATGTATATGTATATATACATCTTTTATATCATTTATGTATATATACACATCTGCCTTTAAACTTAAAAGAAAGAACCATTTTAAATTGTGATAATTAGCGGTATCGATTGATATTAAAAATAATAATAATTGTTTTGGGGTTTTTCTGGCCATATCACCCTTTTTTTCATTAAACTCTGAAGAATATAATTGTTTGTGTTTTACAGGATTGACAACTTTTTTTACTCTTAAAAAATGAATTTCATATTGCATAAAACGCTGAATTTAAAACACTGCAAAAACTATATTCACAATTGTGCAAAGAAGCTTAGAGGAAAGATTATCCTTATTATACATCTTCATAGAGATCCCAGTGAATATTTTAGTGCAAACTCTTAAATCTAGAAAGGTTGCCTATATCCTAAAAACACTAATATATTTAGCATGAATCCATGCACATGTGTGGGCAGCTCAACTTTGTAGCACTTGCCTAAGTTCTTGGACGTTCCTTTCAGTACTGAGTCATTCTGGCTCACTATTTCAAAAGTACATGTGTGACCCATTTACATTTCATATATAAGCCAATAACTAATTACAAAAGAAATATAGAATTTATATAAATATATATTTTTAAAATTGCATTATAATATTTATAATAATTCTAAAGTATATGATAAAACATATTTTGTTATCATTATTAATTATAAATACGCATATGAAAAATAATTAATTACCCTCACTCAAAATTCATGGTCCCAATATCCTGTTTAAGACATACTTCCTGTTTACACATGCAGTGGAATTTGGTTTGAGAGATTTTTGGCAGCAGCCGCTGGAATTAACAGCAGGAGATACCAGCAGCCGAGGGAAAGACTTTACAATAGGCTGGGCGGTCCTGAGACACCTCTCAGCGGTGCAGGTTTATCTTTTCTCTACGTGACAACAACAATCTTTTCTAAAAAAAATTTAAAAATAAAAAAATGCCAAAACACAAATGTCTCTGCTCCACTCATTTTTATTAAGGCACACTGTAATTTAATTAACTCCTGAGAATTTTTTGATATTCTTTAGTTATAACGAGCAAATCCGACGAGTCTGGACCAGAGCCACATGCTGCAGCTGAAAGTGTTTGACGCTTGAAAGAAAACAAGTGTAGGAGAGAGAGAAGGCTTTGTCAGGGGGGATATGGAAGAGAGGAGCATGAGCTAGCAGGATCAAAAAGGCACTCCCTATCACTGATCTCACTTGAGAAAGGCAGGAGGTGGGGGAGAGAGTAGGGATCACAGTCTCGCTTTGGCTTCTGCTCACCGGATGCGTTCATACTTTCATCAGAAGGCAGAAAATCCAGCCAGGGGCTGGTGAGGAGGATCAGAGCTGCAGTCACACATACAGACCCAGACAGAGAGCCTGGAGCCCGAGAGGAGAGTGTTTTGCTCTTCTAACACTGAAGCTCAATTAGGACAAGCAACCAGACTAAAAGAGAATGTTTTAATGTGAAAGGCTGTGATGGTAGGGTTGGAAATGCTAATGATCCGAAGCCTTTAGGAGACGTAATGTTAAACTGAAGTGCAAATCCTTTAGTTGTGATCCTACAACAGAGACGACAGACCGCAGCACATGTTGGATCTAATCAAAGTGACATAGCTAAAACAGGCACCCCACCCTGCCAAAAAAGGAAAACATGCAACATGGTACCAAAACACATGAACTCGAAGTGAGATGAGAGGAATATGGTAGGCTTGGTAAAGCGGATCGGTGTTGATCTTACGATGACTTTGAGGGCACATGCGTGCCGGGTAAGTCTAAGTCCAAGGGATTGTGCTTTGAGGTGGTGCGTGTGAATTTATCTGCAATGAGCAGTCACACAGTCACTAGACGGACAGAGCCGCCAGCACACTGGCGTGCCTTTAAAGAAGAAAAAGGAAGGGCATGGGGGGGTGGGGGGCTGGGTGGAGAGAAAAAGGAAAAAGATGTCACTCTAGATTTAGCCTAGTTTCCAACATGCCCATTAATTTCAAAGCAGATGGTAAAAAAAGAAGAGAGGAGGAAAAAAAAGCTTTGCCTAAGCCAGAGTAAGCCAGAGCAGAGCGCCAAACAAGCAAACGCATGCTTTAGATAAAAGGAGAGAAAAAATGTGATCAGTGCTGAATGGATTTTAGTTCTGCTGATACAATTTAAGCTAAATAATTTTATGATGACCACAAGCAAGGTTACATTGTTACTGGTCAGTGAAGATTACATGCTAATGCAACAAGTTTGATTAAAGAGAATGGAGGTATACTGGAGGAACCTTACAGGCCAGAAAGGAAAAGAAAGGGAAGAGTAAGAGGACATTGGAAATTTGGAGAATATTGGCACACTTCAACCAGCCCAAACATGCCAAGTGAGCTCCCCGATTCTAAAAGGTTTAATATAAAGAAGGAAATTTGGTAACACCTTTACGGTTACAACTATTAGTTGCTTATTAGCATGTATATCTCTAGAATATTAGCCATTTATTAGTGCTAATTAAGCTCAAAATAGTGCCTTATTCTAAAACCCTAATCCTACCCGATACCTAAACTTAACAACTACCTTACTAACTAATTAATAAGCAGAAAATTAAGAATTTATTGACTATTGGAATAGACATAGTTAATAGCTAACAAGTGTTACCTATTTTAAAGTGTTACTGGACATTGCATCTCATCTACACATACACACAATAACTTGTAAAAGCGGACAGGTTTTCAACATCTGCCGAGTGTTTCCTCAATGCGTTGTCATCGCCTAAATGCAGCTCACTTTATGCCACAACTTGCACATTTTAGGCTGCCTCTCAGGGATTGTGGGGAATTATCCTAATGAGACAAAATGCTGAACAAAACAGCAAACAAGCCTTTCAAGCTTTAGCCAATTTGAAGGGAGCAGTTGCCATTCTCAAGTCTGTTTCTTGCGCAGTGGGGTACTTGAAGGGTTAATTCATCCAAAAATAAAAAATCTGTCATCAAAACAAAAGGAAGACATTTGGCAGAATGTTCAGACGGCAAAGCCAATGGAGAATGACACTATCAAGCTCCAAAAATGACAGACAGTAAGAGGAGCAGACCAAAATTGAAGCAAGAATTTATTTGTTGAAAATCCCACCCCCCCACCATAACTTCCATCTCATTCCCACTTCAGCCCATTCATATCTTGATATATTCACAGCACCATTCTGGAGACATCATAAAATTTTGTGGAAGTTAATTCCACCAGTTCTGGTCATGTGGTGATAAATAAAGATTCTATTATACTAAAATTCATCTGGTGTGACAAAAGAGTTGACTGTGCCAGTGATTTGCAAAGTAGGATAACAGTGTGCCCCTGTTCTTTCCTCTCAAATCCATCACAAGCTCTTAGAGGCCACGGAGCATGTCCTTTATTTGGAACATAACTAGCAATGTAACACTATTTGAACATGTTTTATCTTGTACTCATAACACACTGGTGTGCAACCTAATGAAACTTTTGATCAATATGAACAAAGAGCGTATGAGCAAATGCCTCCGTACATTATCTTCTATCACTACTGAGTAATGAGCAATTCAAAGCTCTGATCTTTAAATATGCACATAAATAAGCGCATGCCTGTGAGATGTTGCATATCCTGCTCATATTTCCACCTACACTTTGAAATTTGAACAAAGAGGACATTAAGAATCCCAACAATTCACAAACCTTTTCCTATATTATTCCAGCCTGAACTTGTGGAGATTCCTCCAACAAAGCAAACACATGCCGCCGCCAATAAAATCACTGCATGGTGCAGTATTATCCAAAGTCTTGGATGATCTAATCTCGTATACCTCTATATCCATTTTCTTTGGGTCGCAGCCATTACTCACCCTTCAAGATTGACAATAAACTATAAAGGATTCACGCCCTGAGGTATTCCTATTGCAAGGAAACCCCATCCATTTAAGACCAAACAATATAGATGACAGCAAATACAGTTTTGTTTCCCTTTAAATTATAAAAAAAAAAAAATAGGGTTCTCTCCCTGCCATCTAGCAAGTGAAAGGAACTGGAATCGCTCATCATATAATTGACCTGTTTTATTGCAGTGTATGTGGGAATGCCCCGGGAGAGCCTATAAATACTCTGGGCTGAGCTGGAAAACTCACCTCCACTGGTTTGCGGTCTTTCCTCTGAGGCAAAATATAAATACAAGCTGTGTGATATTTATCTGTATTTTGCATGACTCACAAAATATCTGATGATTTACCATGATAATAAGACACTTCTCACTAAGCCTTAACAAAACAAAGTGCTGTGAGTTTTTTATGGCTGTCGCCATCTGATGACATCTTCCTAGCCTGGCACAAACAAGTCTTTTTATATATATATATATATATATATATATATATATATATATATATATATATATATATATATATATATATATAATTTATCTTTACATTGACACAATGAAAATAGCTGTACTTCCTACTCAGAACAAAACGTGCAGAGTTTTCATACTTTCCTTCACTTCATGCTGGAGAAAAGATTAGGTTGAAGACAAACAGTCTAAAACTGGCATCTTGCTGACTTGCAGTAATATTAGCACTAAAAGTCCATGAAATGGATCACTATCTGAACTACTCCACAAGCCCTTAATCCAACAACCAATCCACACCTTGCTCTGCTTACTCAAACCTCAACGCTACACACACTTGAAAAGGGTCCATATGGGACTCAACTCAAATCCATGGCACGGCTAGGTGACAACCCCTCTGAAGTGTCCTGACATTTACAGGACATGAATAATACAGTGAGTGACTTTCAGCAAAGCTGTATACCATTTCAAAGGCTATCCAAGTGACTTTTTGCTGGTCTGCATTTCAAAGAGACAGAAGCGGCGGCAGAGGCTGTATTATATGGCCATTAATACAGAGAGATAATTATGTGGACTCAGAGGGGGGGGTAAGGGCTGCAAGCAGAACGCCCATCAATCCATCCGTCTGTCTGTACATCAATCATTTTGTAGATGCCGGACGTGAACATACATATAAAAGCACTTCCAAGCTACTAAAAGAACATATTTCCTTCCATTAGAGAAAAACACTGCAATAACACTGATTTTATGGGCTTGCGTGAATTATAAATATATTCCATGTGAACATAAAAAATTGCAATGATGCAGTAGAATTAGTTCTTTAAAAAAAACTGAACAACATGTTTTGCAGAGCAAGGACTAAATGAGATGCAAAAAACACTGTGAAGTCAGCTGGGGTCAGAAATAATGCGATTAGTAAAAATGTATGCAAGTATATAGAGATACAGAAAACAAAAATACATGACATAACTATCTAATTAGTCTGACAAGTGGAAAACATTCCTCTCAATCTATTTATTACTTATAGTGATCTGAATAATCACACAAAAGGCACCCTACTGTTACAAAACATATTAAGCATCCAAAAAAACTGCAATAAGGAGTAGAATGGGTAGGCTTCTATCATTAAATATAATTTCCCACCCATATCTATGCTTCCCATGAGCAGAGGGTGAAGATAATTGATGCAGTAGTCAGTTTTTGTTGGGTTTTTGGCATCCAAGCATGCTTCATTTACCGCCCAATAACAGATAGTTAAGCTCTTATTGTACTGGTTAATTAAGTACATTTTTCTAGATTAATTGCCATTTGTGTGGCAAGCCAAAAAAATGAGAAGGGGGGTGTAAATACTAAATCACACTGTAACTATTCATCATCATCACTCATGCCGGTGAATATTGTACTAATGAGGCAGAGGAGGAACATGCTGCGATCTGAAGGAGACGATGGCTGATGTGCAACACTACGGGGAAAGGAAATGGGAAATTCTGTGTATTCCAGTGCTGACATTCCAGGTTGCATCCCAAAGTGTACCATTCAATTAGCACTTTAGAAGCATGTGTTCAGGAGGTTGCATTGTGGTTTTCTCATTAGAGCCGTGTGAGGTTCAATGCCTGCTGAGTGAAGCCCTGTGAATAAAAAAAGAAAGTGTGGGAACACAGCCTAGACTTTGAAAAAAAAATCCGGTACTGATATATTGACTGGCAGGCGAAGGGTGAGGAAGTGAGTAAAAGAAAGAAAGAAATCTAGTGACAGCTATCACAAGAAGCGAAGAGTGAATGCACTGGCTAGTGCTTTGTCACACTTAATATTCATTTCAGCTTATCACAGTGCTAAACCGATAGCAGGCCGGAGCAGTCAATGTGTCCATGGGAAAAACACAGACAGTATAAGAGGCAGCTGATTACTAAAATATTAGCCATGAAGCTGAAAGGCACAGTCATTTAAGGTAGGAGACATTTGGTACACTTTAAAACTTGGTCATTTTAATATTTAATAAGTGACAATCTGCAGTGTGAGGTTTATGTAGGTCACAAATGAGATCTCATAATTTTTGCCATTAATATGAGAGTTTGACAGAAAAACACTCTCCAAGACAGACAGAAAAAAATTAAATGAATTAAAATACCATAAAAAGGTATTTTATGCAATTAAATGTCAAAAATTAGGCTCTACGAAATTAATAATAAATAGAACATTGTACTGTAAGTCGCTGACTAAAAACAAAGCCCTTCCGTCTAAACATGAGTAAGTTCACGTAGCATCTACAATGCAAAGTTTTCTTGAAAAGCTACCCAAGATATTTATATTCGCAAAATGTAGTAATGTACAGTTATAAGCTTCACAGACAGCAGGTTTGGGAGTCATTTACAGTTGCTGCAGGCTGCAAGCAGAGTACGGTAACAATATGTGCTTTCCTCCTCCTCTGAGCTCACGTATCTGACTGGTGGCAGAGCTTTACAAACAGTTTGAAACTTATCAGCTCCACTTATCAGTCCGTCACACTGCGCTGGGAAGATAAATCTAGGCAATTAAAATTTAAATTGCTGTGTGCATGGCCGTGACACTCTCACAATTTTTACCTCCTCTCTCTCTCTCTCAGACGGGTTTCTAATGCAGGTATCTATATGTGTACAGCATGGGAGGAAATGAGTCATTGTGGTCAAACAAAAGAGCCCCATCAGCCATACAACCGTCCCTGCCCTATGAATATGCGTTTACGAGTGCTAATAAAAGGTGACCTGACCTCACTTCTGACGTTACATTAACTTGTTTTGTTCAGACAAACTTCTGAAATAATCTGGAATCTTAATGTCTATTAAGCCTAAAACTCTTGACAGAAATATGACAGATTACATTAATAAGCTCTTATAACATCCCAAATCCTCCCAGCAGGAGAGCCATGACTCAACTGCACTTGAGTCAGCATTAAACACATGCTAGCAAAGTGCTTTCACAATCAACAGTGAGTCTTAAACACACCAGGAATTAAATGCAAAAGTAACAGAGGAGAAGCTAACCACCAGACCACTTAATTATTCAACCAACAATTAAAGGATCGTTTTAAACACAGTTGGAATGTTCTGCTTAGAATCTGATATCAATAACTCACCCAAAGACTCTAGGGCTAGAGCCAGTCGCTCTATGATCAATTGTCCATTGATTGACTCTAGAAGTAGTATTTTGAGTTGTTTCAGGCCTAAATTTGTTTGGTTTTTTTTGCAGACTCAACTTACTTTTTACCCTACCCAAGTCATTAAACACGCATTAGACTCACTTCTCATTCAATATTGATGTCTGGGAGAATACTACAGCACACCGGCAGGGTACAAAGAGTGCAAGAGACTCTTGTGAAGGCCAGCCATCTCAGAGAGGTTGAGTGAGTCAAGTTTGCTCTAAAAACTTTTTAAAAATCTATCAACGTTTCTCTAAGCCGTTAAGGTATTTATCTTATTTAGACTAAACGTTATTTTACAGTGGCAAGTGCAACTTGTGGTTTTGCTTCACAGGTGCATTTGAATGCTATATATTTTTATAAACCGATATGCGACATGCACAGTAAAAGGATGTAATTAAAATTTGGCACGGACTGCAGACCGAGGAGTATACGCATAGGTAAAATGGGACTATTCAAACCACATTACAAACTTCACTAACCAAACTTTTTTAGATCAATGGTAAAAATACACAGCGACACTTGCTGCATTTGCATCCATAAAAATAACAGCTTAGTTGAAACAAGTGTGACTTTATTCATGACAACAATGATTCGGGCAAAATAAGCAATATAACACTAGTTTCAAACAAACATACATACTTGCAGAACACTACATTTTAATGTCACCTGGCCCCACATAAACTTGCATGTTGTAACTAAAATGTGTTCAACTGTTTTTTTATGGAATTCAATGTTACAGAACCATGGCTCTTGCATATGTGAGCCACAAGCAACAGTTCATAATGACAGCTTATCTTGTCTAAAGTCAAGAGTGTTTACAGTCATTAATCTCAAGGTTCAAAGCGATTAGTACACCGAGCTAAACCTAGGGGTGTGCGACATATATTGTCTGTGATAATATCGTAATAATTGTTTTAATGATGTGTGATTTGACATTATCGAGTATTTTGCAAATAACATTCAAAACACCTCTACAGAGTGCAAGCATACAATACGTAAAGTCTAGACTAGTGCTCGTTCCCGTTTGCAATGTGTTTTTTCACTGCATGATTCATTCTAATGAAATGCCTTTAAATGCCAAATTTAAGACATGGGGGCAGAAAATGTATATTTTTATACCACTTCATGTAGTATAGTTCATCAATTTCACACCAAAGTGGTATTTTTTTTTAAATGTTATGATATTAATTTTTTACGGCAGTTCAGTATTAAGTTAATTAAGAGACTTAGGTTTTACATGCCATATTTCCTGTTTTTGCGCTATATCGACAAAAATATAGTTCCAAACACAACCGCAGCATTATTTTGTGTCTCTGAGCAACATGACCTTGTTTTGTTCCTGAATGAATCATTGCAAATGATTTGGTTCAAGCGTGATGACTCACGTATTTACAGTGACTTTCTGCCACCTACTGGCAGTTTTAAATTCACAGTCAGAGTGTCTTTTATTATTTAAACAATTTCAAATATCAGTATTCAAAAGACAAATGTACACTTTTAGAAAAAATGGCTTTATAAAAGGTAAAAAGCCCATAAGATGTAAAAATCTGTACAAATCAGAAAAGCTTAATTTCTATCAGTTTAAAGTGACCACCACACAGAATACGAAGACTCGAAAACTGACTCCAGCTGTCCACAGTAGTCCTTAAGGTACCAGCACAATAACAGACTCAGCAAAATATTCTCTAATTATCGCTATCGATAAAATCCCAAAAAATATAAAGATATAATTTTTTGTCAATATCGCACACCCCTACCTGCAACAAGTATGCAGAACTAAAGATTAGCATGGGATGCACAATAACAATGGGCAGAACTAAAAATCTGGTGGGGGAAGTGAGAAGTGATTCTATAGGTTTCTAAATAATAGTTTCTCCATGTGGCAGCCAAGCTTGCCTAAAGACTTTATTCTAAACTGATTTCTGACGTAAATTCCAAATCTTAAACACTATTATGGTTTCAAATCAGTAACAAGCAGCAATGTTCTTTACATCCGTTGCTTTATACCACACCCAGAGGGCCAGTCTGGTTCTTTCCCTCAGAGACCTACATCAATACAAGGAATTGATGGGATTAAAACTGGCAGGGGGAGGGGTTTTCTGTTTTAATCCTAAACTGCCAACAGATTTCCCCCATCCCAAGAGTCCTTTTTGACGGCCTTTGCAACTTTAACTGCACCACACTTACATCATGTTAATAAATGCAGAGTAGGATATGACCAATGACTGCTCTAAGCACTTCACCAGGCCCAACCTGAATAGTAGAACTATTCATCAAACCACTTAAGAATAAGCCTTAATGGAGAGGAAATGGTAGCAGTAATAGATTCTGAATAATGCTAACTGATTAAGTTTCCATCTTAGTGCTGCAACAAACAATGAGCTTTTCCAGCACTGGGTAACTCCATCAAAATCTTTTGCAGCATTGGCTGTTGTTAATCTGCTAACATGTTGTGTGTATGATACCATATCTAGTGTATGCCACATTTCGTCTAAACGCAAACTTTATGTGATTTAAAATTAATATTCGAGATGTCACCTGCTGCTTTAAATCTCATAAGATCTTGTGGGAAACACTCAGCACAATTTGCAACGATACTCAATTAGTAACAACACATAAAAACACAAATGTTTGAGAATTAAAGCACTACCCAGTGAGTCATCCTTATTGCTGAACCCTTCAAAAGACGCTCTGAAAATGCTTAAAGGTCATACACTGACACACAAGTTTTATCCAAAGATACAGGGACAGATTTAAATTCTCTATAAGGATTGCGCCCTCCACTTTAGGGCATAGATTAAAAAGAATAAAAAGAAAAAAGTAACTTCCCCTGTATTAAATAGAATAAACCTTTTAACATCCTGTATTTCATGCAGAATGTAGACACAAGAATTCTTGGCAATCTTCCCAATCAGTGCACTTCCTTCCCTCCCAGTGTATTCAAGTCTTCTATTGGGCTCAGCTGTTAGTTCTTTGCAACAACTGCCCTGAACCAGAGTCATGCTGTCCACTGCTCTCTGCCCTGCCTTCCCCCACCAATTTCCTTCTCTCCATATCTCGGAGTATTTTTAGCCTTAAATTAGACCATTAACAAGACCTGGTGCAAGGCTTTCCGTATCCAGTAATGGCTGAGCCGGCAGTGAAGAGAGGGGAAAGCTCTAACAGCCAGTTCCGCAAAAGCCAGGGATTGTGAGGATCCATAATTTATTGTGCTTAATAGAATATATAAGCTAATATAAGAGTTAGAGATCCCGGCCACATGGCAGTCTGTGACAAATGATTTGTCTCATAATGAGGGAGAAACTGTTGAGAGGAACAGGGGAAAAGCCACCTTTCCTCTCGTTATTTGCCCTTCGTTCTCAATTCCACGGCCTCAGAGCATTTATAAGTCTGTGAAGAACAGTTAGGCTTTCTAAATGTGTTTTAAAGCTCAGTCATTGTGAGTCAGGAATGAGGGCCCGGCTTATTAGGCAAGATTTAAGAAATGTGGAGATTTCTCGTTTTTTTTTTTTTTTTTAGGGAAGGGACTGTATCACAAAAAAAAAAAAACTTACATAAGCTGTTGTCTTGGAAAGGATGCATTGAAATCATGCAACACAAAATGTCCCAGCCTAAACATACCAGTTAAAATCAAACCACTTTAGGCTCTCTGTCTGAGCAAAAGTATTTGCAAATTTCTGAGGAAAGTATTAAGTTAACATACAAACGTAGACAGTTCGATTTAAAGGAGTCAATTTGACGTAATTTCTCATTCTTTGAAAACAAATCATTCAAGCTGGAAGCAGTGCTTTGTGCTGAATCATCACCTACTCATAAATAATGTATTATATATTTTTAGGGTCCTGTGCTCAACAACCCATCCGCCAAACTGACAGTTCCCGATCAATCCCTCACCATAATTACTGTATGATCAGCCTCCTAACATTCCTCCCCTTTAGCAGCAACCAATCAAAACCCTCTATATAGAGGCCATCAGTCATTACTAGACAACCAACCAAAACGGTCGCAGCATGGCAAGTTGAAAGTTATTGTGTAAAGCCTTGTAAGATCTTTTCACATGATTCCTGTCAGCATTCCTCAACGAGCTGAAGACTATATTCAGACATATTAAGCTACAACATTACACTAATTTGCATATCCAAGGCATCACGAACAATATGGGATCCTGTGTGCACCAACATCTATCTATCTATATGAACAGGTTTTGTTGAACTGTGTATAACTTCTGACTGATAAAGACAGAAACAGCGAAACAGAAATAAACACATGCGTAATAAAGAAGGTTATCATGTGTTGTACACAGAAAATACCACTTTTTTCCACCAAGCACACTTCTATGAAGAACACTTCTGTGATAATAACTGCAATGTTTTTAAAAGACACAGATGTGCACTGAAGCTCATGTTAAAGATCCTTAAGGGTTAATAGGCTTACAAGAATGTGACTTCACCTTGCACTTTAATAATATAACTTGTAAATCTCCAAGGACTTATGTACATGTTACATGGTTTTAAATTAGATGAGGATGGTGATGATGAAGAGTAAAAGTCCGCCTACACTAGCTTCACTGGATGTACGGAGGCTGTTTTAATGCTTGTTTTCATGTGTGCCTCCAGCACTAATCTAATAAGGCTCTTTGCTGCTTAACATGGTTTTTAATGACTGGAAAACACAGAAGACAATGAACAAGACAAAGCACTGATGCTTCCTGAGGGATACATAGACTAACAGATGGGTTTAATACTCACCAAATGAAAACCTCAATCCCTTGTGCAAGTGCAAACAGACCTTTGTGCGTGTATGTGTGTGTGGTTGTGCGATCAAAACACGAGCTAATCAGAGTTCCTTTAAGTGCAAGATGAGTAATAATAATTTAGTTTACCTGAATCTAAAAAAATCTGAGCTTGTAAGCATAATTTACTCTTGACTCGTATTTGATCAAACCAAACTTTCTTGTTACTTTTTAATTCTGGGTTCTTTCCAACTATAAGACTTAGTTTAAACCTGAGGGACGTTTGTCTGGCAGGTGTATATGCACATGTCAGTGCTCAATATTAGGGACAGAAGCATGTGCTGCTATGATGATTTTTGGCTCAATGAATTACTCATAAGCTTGTGCCATAAAGTGAAGAGCAAAATCATGTAAACCTGTTTGTTCTTCCCCTGGCTGTCTCTCTTACTCGATCACTCACTCGCTTTAACTTAGAGAAAACTCTGGCCTCGCAGTCAAACCAATATCTTTCTGCAATTAATAAAATAGGAGTTGTCTTAGAAAATTTGTTTCGCTGTGACCATATACTGAAGATTCTCTGATACTTAGACTAAGAGCTAACAAACTGACTGGAAGGAGCTAACTTTGACAAAGTAACCAGAAGGAACATCGGAGAATGTCTTGGGCCAGTTTATCAGCTCACAGGGAAACCAGGAGCAATTCTTACCAGCTTCCTATCAAACGCTTTGTTGCAACGTTCATTTTAATCTCTTCATTACCATTCTCCCCAAGGCTATGAAACAGAATAATGGGAGAAAAAAAAAAAAAAAAAGAGTGTAAAAATATTTTTGTCTTCATCTTCTGTTTGGATCAGTTTTAATGTTTCAGATGCTTTCTTAAAAGAGCCCCGTGGACATGGTTTTAATTAGGAATTTCAAGGTTAAAACTGTACTAAAAGATATATTTTTCCCACCATTGTTTGTCTTTTTTTATTCTAAGGAGATTGTGGATTTCATTCATTTCCATTAAAGTGTAACAAATTAACTTACCTAATTATCTTGGCTAAACTTGCTTTTAAGCAGCACACAGAAACAGACAAAATCCTACAAATACCTTAAGCTTTCATTCAACAAAGTTAACAAGGACAACATAAAAAAAAAAAAACACTTTAAGCTATTGAAGCTACTGGCACAAGCAAAGTTGTTTTCCTTTAAGCAAATACTTAATTTGATGTGCATTGTGATGCCTGGTGAAAATTTTCTCAGCACACTTTTTGAATAAGTATGCTTTCAAATGATCAGCATACAGATCTGTGAAAGAACTGATGTTCCCACTCTTCCAGCTCGTTCAAGACTTTGGCACCAATGTGACGGTCAGAAGTATTTTGTTCGAATTGATTATGCTTTCATCGATCAATTAGTCTAGAAATCTCTGGCTTGTTTAACACACTACTATAAAACAACCCAGAACTTCTGCACATTTTGTCCTAAATCTGTGAAAACCTTGCAGGTTCAGTTTAACCTGGCTATGTCTAATTACTGAAAAGTGCAAGTGAGAAGAGACAGGGGTATCAGCAAAAGTTTGGGGTCAGGCATTTCTAACATCTGGATGTCAGCTTGCATTGAGGCTTTGTGTCTGAGAGGCCACTTCATTACATTATCTTGCTAGGACACTGGGTGTAAACCAGAGCCCTGAAAACCCCACCCCCCTGCAGACAAAGCAGCCTGTATGGTATGAGGCATGTCTGCCTATACACAAAATAAAACACAATACCATAATCAGTCAAAAATGGCGTGCTAACAAAGAACACACTGATTTAATGAACCGACAAGACTAATTCTAGCCTAGGGACTAGATTCATTCTAGCCATTAATAAGGGCATGCACACAGTAGGGAAATGAACTCTTAATAGGAGGCCTCGCTAGAGAGATATGCATCACAGGCCAAATGAATTTCATTAAACCAGGTGAGGAGGGATTTGAATATGGATGCTTTTCCTTTTTTCCTCTGGAGTTAAGCACAGGTGATGCTAAATGACCTGTAAAGGTTCTGTTGATTACAGACTAATTTAAGCAGCAAAAGTTAATCAAAATGCTTCTTTTTAGGCTCCAATGGGATGTTTGGGTTAAATTTAGGGCCTAATTTTGGCCTTTGCATGGAAACAAGGCAGCAGTGTGAAACGGTCAATAGCTCCACCTCATCATGGCATTTGTGCTTGACATTTAAACAAACATATCAAACATCAGTGAGATATGGCAAACATCCCTGTGAAGCAGTGGCACAAAGTGACATTAGTGTTGGAGAATGTTGAATCCTCATTTCCATGTGCGCAATAACATGCATACAAATGCAGGAAAATGTATTTGAATGAAGGGAAATCATCACACTACACCACTGCTGATGACTCCCCAAGCTATGATGGATATGATTTTTATGTACTGTTAGGCAGCCACAATTGCACTGTTCCAAAACACAATGGAGTTGCCTATCAAAGCATCATTTTAAGTCAACACAGGTTACAAGACAACGTAATCACTCTAGCTTATAAGGCTGCATTTAAGCCAAATTCTAAAACAATATTACTTGCGTCCTTTGTACTCATACCCAATTAAAGTAGTGATGAAAAATATTTGTGTACTTTTTTAGCAGATACTTCCACATTCTTTTGCATATTACAGAAACCCATTGTATGAAAGCGACCGATCACGATGCGGCGAATCATCGAGAGAGCTCTGCAGAAGTGATCTGGATGAGCTGAGATATACAGGATAAGGGTGACGTATGTTGGTTTAGCCAAGTGTGTCTGTTTGTAATGCCATGCGGCAGCGGGCCTGGGTGAGGTCTAGCAGAAAGATGAAGCATTGGGAGGAAGATTAATGTGCCCAGGCTCCGCAGTTCATCATCTCGGGAGTCCGTCTGGAAGTACTGGTCGGGCTAAATGCTATTCCAGACTCTAGCAATGCTCCGTCGCCAAGGTCACAGAAGAAAAGAGTAAAGATGATAGTGTGAAATCTGAGCAGAACAGTGAAATGAAACAGAACGGAGGGACAAGGACAATCCTGTACAATCACAAATGTTTACTTTTGCTCAACGGAACTAATGGAACAAGTTTATATGCTAAGGCTCAATGCTAAAAGGACAAACTCAAATGCTATATTTCACTTAAAATAGCCTACTGTATTTCCTAAAAACAATATGCATCGGAGGACACACGAATGGAGCGGTTACAAGCAAATTAGGAGGCGGTGTTTTCATTCAGCATTTCCAAAATTTGCATTCCTGTCAACTGATCAAAATCCCTTTCCGTTTATATGAACAACTCTGTTGTGTGAAGACATAAAAGCACACAAATCAAACACCTGAACCGTAATTCAGTAAAATCTGTCTGCAGTCTAGCTGCAGGACTAAGAAAAGAGACTTATCTTGTTATTTTGACTGTTTATGTGGGTGTCAAACTCTTCCTTTGGACAACAAGAGCTGAATATTATCCATATAAAAATAGAACTTGGTGTAACATAATAGGGGGCTGAGAAACACCACAAAGACAACCTAATCCTATGAAATGAAAACAAATCTTCCTCGGCACAGAGAATCTTTATGGTGAAAAGATTGGTGTGTACTGCCAAGGACGATACATAGTACAGAAGAAACTCACCAGGAATATACTCCACTGGGTGCTATCCAGCACTAATAAAAGGAGGGAAATAAAATGCTTTTGTTCTCACTTGGAGAAATACACTAAGTCTAAATCTCCAGCCTCCCCGATGAGTGCTTTCTGTCCAAAACAAAACCTTTATAATTTTGTCATAAAATGAAGGCACCGAACTACACTGTGCTGCAGTTTCTGAATAATGAATGTCTAACCCAGAGAGTCCGCAGTGAAATCTCCCTAAGAAAAAGGACAAGGCAAAACATGACTGAAGATAGAAACACTAGTTTCCTAGACTAAAAGCAGAACTGCTCATTCTCAGAGAGCTATTTTAAGCTGTTGCACCTGCAGAAATGTGCACTTGGCATTTACAAAAACTTGTATTATAAAATGTCATGAAAACTCAAAGACTTGTTCAAAGATGGAAATTTCTTGCATGAATTTGATAGTGGATGTGTACAGTATATTACAATACTGTTGCTCATTTCTAAAGTGTTGTGCTCAGTACATCGATTTTCTGTATGCACAGTAATCTAATATTTCATATTCCATAATGCAATGCACTCAATAACATGTACAAGTACAATGAGCTTAATTTTTTTCACATAAATTCTGTATCTTTGTTCATCAGATTTGACATTTTTAAGCAAAATTATGTTAAGATGTAATGATTTCTTTAAAAAAATAACAGTTTATAGTTGATATGTGAACTATAATGCAGCAAGTACTATGTAAGTATTTAGGCTTGCTGAGATAAACAATGTTGACAGTGACACCGGTGTTAGGCCGCAAAACCGGTTAAGTCACTTACCCACCGTCCCACACTGTTGTTTAGATTTTTAATAATAATAATAATAATAATAATAATAATAATTATTATTATTATTATTATTATTAAAAAATAATAATTATTTAGTGAGGTGAGGTGAGGTGAAAGAACAGACAATTAAAACTGAACGTGGCTACTTGATGCAGCACACAAAACGAACGATAAAAATAACATTTATCAGTCGAGCTGCTGGACAAGGAGGCAAAACAATGATGGAAGAAATTAAAAAAAGACAAAACAATGATGGAAGAAATTAAATAGAAAAACACCTGTTAAAATATTTGTATACCTATTTAAACTGTGTAAGTTATTTGTTATTTCATGTAAGGCATATAGCATGGTGTTTTATGCTCTATATTGTATTTTGTTGTTTCTTGAACTGAATTCAAGCAATTGATGTTGAACTGCCATAAAAAGTGAAAGTAAAATGTGCATTGTTCTTTTTTTAAACTAGGCTATTTAAAGGCAAAGGAAAGTTAGGGAAAGATGGAAAACTCATTCGTCCCCCCACGACGGTCATACCGGTATTACCAGTGTTGTCATGTCGATTAACTGTCACAACCCTATTAGTATTCAATTTCAAACACAACCAGATAGGAATATATTGTTTTGCTTGTTTTCACAATGCAGAAAATGCATAGAAAAAACGCAGAATCCAGCCATAAAAACAGATTTTACAGTTTACCGCGAAATGTCACATAATTAATCAAAAGTATGTACACCTCAGTCAGATCATGATATAGTTTTTTGAGTATTTTCAGCGTGGGGAATTTGGAAAAAAAAAATTATTTCATATGACCCTACAAATGCAAACATTGCAAATACAAGATTAAACAGGATTAAGACGGGACACTTAAGATAAGACAGATTTTGTAATGAGGAGTTTGTGAACCAATGCATTTACCTTAAAAGATCAAAAACACACTTAAAAAAAAAAAAAAAAAAAAAAAAAAGAAAAAAAAACACACTAAAGCACTGAAGTACCCCTGACATTTTACTTGTGTCTGGGAATCATACATATGTAACAGAGTGAGAAAGAGACAGTGGCAAAAAGATCTAAGCTTGAGCTAAAAGATTAAATCCTCCTGGCTACAAAAAGTTATTATGACAGATTCCACCAAAAAGAGAAGCTAGAGAAAGGAGCCTCCAGACACAATGGTGTCCAGTTTTTCAGAGCATTCTTCATCTTGGAGCTCCTCAGGGGTGGGGATGGGTGTGTTCTGAACTCTCTGTTCTTCTTCCAGATGTTTCTTGTTGTCTAGATGAGAGGAGGGAGGAGAGGTTATACAACTCTAGCTCCTCTCCATGGGTGTAGAGAAAAGCCGGAAGACCAGAGGCCTGAGAAGTCCAGGCTTACTGATTTGTGCTGATCTGTGTTTTGTTTATGTTTTTTTTACTAAACCACTGAGATCCCCGGAAAAAAAAACCTCCTTAAAACCGATCAAGGAGGAAAGTTTGGTTTCATTCTGAATACTCTGAGACAGTTTCACCTCAGATCACATTAGATCTTCACCAGTTCTTTTGCTTTTTTTGTTGTTTTTCCATCCAAGTTGCTTCCTGCAGGATTCTCAATTGTTTCAGCTCTAATCGCTTCACAGCCGGTCGGTTTCATTACCAGCCTGCTTTATTGCTGCCACATTTCTCAACTTTTCTCCTCCTTAATGGAAACAATCTCTCCATAATCATACCCGCTGTTACAATGTCTTCTTCCAATACCCAGGAAATTGCTTTTGCAGGTGCGATCCGTCAAGATTGGACACATGGTCCGCTTTAACAACAAAAGCATGCTTGGGAAAACTTCTTTCAATCATTATTAATTCATCACAAAATGGTATAAAATGATAGACATCAGTATTGAACAACTGTGACTAAACATGCTCTGTTCAGTAAGACGTTCCCTTCGTTTGTCTACAGGGAATCCAATTTGCGAGTGAAATGAACGCTGTGCCCATCAAACCGGACGCTGTGCATGATTACATGATCAGATAACCCATCATGCACTGTGGAGAGAGGTGATTATCTCGTGCAGGGCTACGTGGCCTTTTCCGTGAGAGAAAATGAATATAAGCACTAGTATCTGTGATGACTGTTTTGAATAGAGCCTGCATGAGTGAGGTAACTGTAAGCACAAAGTATAGTGATCACATGCAATCACCTGCAGCTGACAAGTACAGTGTAGTTTATTATAGACACTCTGAAGATGTTTTTATTATGTACAATCTGTAATTTAAGCCTGTTTAGGACTCTTTTTCATAAAAATATTCTCCTATATCCTTATTGATATGCATAACCTCTGTCTCTCTCTGACAAAAATGTTTGCATCTTACAGTCTTTTTCCTTTGCCAGCAGCTGGCCAGCAAGAGGAACATTTGCCTACTGACACACAACAGACTGAGAGCAGAGATGAAACTCGTACTGTATTTCCATATTTATAACAAAACAGATGATGATGACACGCAACAAAGTTCCTGATCCAGAAAGGTTTCCGTCATGCTTTGTTTGGAAAAGAAAACACCTACAGTTATAATCACACGTGACATAACCAAAAACAACAGCTGCCCGATTAATCAAAAAATAAATAAATATTAAGAATCTGTAAGACCCAAAACGGCGTCATTTTATTTAGGGCTGTACTATAAATCGCATGCGATTGTCATGCATGTCTCATCAGTAAAGCCGGTTCTGTGATTAGTAGTAAATGTCCATCACCTGTTTTCTAATGGAGCACCGTTTACTACACAGGGCTGTATTTCACTGATAAGCTACGCAACATCACGTTCATAATTGAATGTAAATCATCTTCAATTATAAAAGTGATATTGCGTAGCTTGTCAGTGCAACTGGTGACTGTTGCATTCCCAAAAGCTCACAGCACCGTGTAACAATAAACAGGTTCATTGCATCCATTCACTGTAAACAGGGCTGTTCTGACGCACACAAAACACCAGATCACGAGCTGATTTCAGTTTTAGTTTGTTTGGCCGATACTGTGCCAAAGCATAATAGCCAATATCACAAGATTGATAATATCATTGCATCCTAACGTTATTGTACAAGATCCAGCGTTGTCTGGAACTCAACAGAATAATTAACCATTACCAGTATATCATTTTAATTTGACAGAAATTGCACACATTGAAAATAATTATCAAAGTGAATGTTATTTAATTTTAATAAAGTTAGCCATGCCCCACTCAATCATATTCTTGTTAACAAAAAAATGCTTTAACACCCACAGCTTGAGCTGCAATGTTTCATTACTCACTAATTACTTACTGGCAAATCATAAGAAAAGTAGCATTTCCTACCACAATCTGTTTGCTAAAAGATCCCATTTAAAATTTCCTTTCCTTTTCCATTTGTGCCTATTGAATTTATTAAAACAGAGCTAGAAATGTATAGAATACAGTTAGCGGATGTAAACTCAAATTTTCTAGTTCTCTATTTTGAGCTCAGTTTAACAACAGATAGCCACTAATCCAGAATCTGCTCACAGGGAAGCAACAAGGGGAAGGGTGGAAACGATACACAACTTCCTGTTTGCATGATTAATGAGCTTGCCAGCTGGAGATAAGATCAATACACCGCAGCCTTTTACAGGACTCTCTAATGTTGCAATTTCTACCTCTGTACGGCTCCTCCCGTTCCAAAGCCATTTATGTGATATGATCAATTCTGGTCAGTAATGGGATATTGGTTAGCTTTGTGTTGGTGGGGAAAATCAGTGCATCCTAAACAAGGACTGCAAAGGAACAGGGTCTCTAGAGACAATCGTAGTTCTGACGCTGTTGGTAGAGATAGTAGAAAAAGAAGCTTATCATCATACCCACTGAGCGGAGCTGGCAGGAGGAAGTGTTTGGAGGAAGTGTTGTTGGAGAAGCAGGAGAATTTTTGCTTCTCCTCTCCACTCCATACTGATGGTTATCATCTCCACCCCAGTCAGAAGCTAAAAATCAATCCTCAGCAAATACCACAGGAGTTTAAAAAAAAAAAAAAAAAAAAAAAGCACAAGAGAGAAATGTGAGAGTGTGAAAAAGACAGTCTTTTGAGCATTGACAACTACAGTTTCTATGCCTTAACCTGAGGCAGGAATCAAGAATGCTTAGGAGCTTGAGAAGATGAGACAATGCGAGAAGACAGGCTAAACGTTTTCAAGAAGTATATACAGACGACTATGGTGTATGAAGATGCTGCCTGTCAAAAAACACAACAACCATATGTTGGTCTTGCCGCCCTTCTAAGCCTCTGGGCCCTGTGCACTCATGCCCGGCTCAATGCGCTCTGAAAGTCAGGACTGACTGCCCAGCTCCTCAGTGTTAATATTCCACAACAAACTGCTCACAGATGGGGTCTCATTTACGAACATAAGCTCCCTGTATGCGTTTCTCTTTACTTCATATCTCGTTTTGTAACAGAATGCCACTTATGATGGAGTTGCGATCTAAAATCCCTGCAGGCATGCCATCTCCTCCTGGAAGTATTGAGACCGAAGGCCAGCGAATGATCTGGCCATTAAAATGAGAACATATTTGCTGCAAGAGTTTAAAACATAATGCAACTGTTTAGGGCCCTAATTTTATAGCTATTAACAATAACTCTTTAGACAACCCATTGCATATGCATAACATTGTTATGGAATTTTATTACTGCAATATCACAACTGACCAAAACACAAAATAAATAAATCTTATGCAGACATCCTGTTGATTGGATGCCATGCCACGATCTCCTCCCACTGTGCTCTTGGATATGAATTCCTTTGAAAGGTTTCATATATCTCGCCCTTTTCAACATGATCTGCTTTCTAAACAACAGCAATTTGGCTTAGCAGAGCTACCGCGAATCACAATAATATCACCTCATGAGCTCAATTTATCAAGCTGAAACATATAGTGAAGCCTGGACTCCTAAACATGTCTGGTCATGGTGTGAGGTCTTGCTTCATCTTGTGAACTGCTTTCTCTGTTGCTTAATAAAGGGTCTCCCTAAAGAACGAACAGGAACCAGCAGTGAGTAAACCGTTCCACACATTCCAACAGACCCAACGGATCACAAAAGCACACAGACTTGAAAGATCAAGCCCTGGCGATCACAGATCAACACTGTATTTGTCTAACCTCCCGTCTTGGATTTGAGTACATTGCAATTTAATTGAGTAGTATCATATTTCTGTCCCTTTTACAATTCTATTCACTTTCTGTGATGCAGCTGGTCACAACTGCACAGAGCAGGAAGTGTTCCTAACAAGCTCTATTGATTAAATTACCTGCGCCCAGCTGCCAGGGGTCAAAGTTCAGAGAAAGGCCACGCTTATAGATTAAATTAACCTAGTGAGAGAAAGGCTGACCTCACATTACATTCACCTCTCAGCCTCAAAAAGGCTGGTACTGATACTGAATTTAGGAGCTTCCCTTGTGAAATGCTAGGCTCTGATCAGTGTAATACAGTTTTGTGAATTGAGCATCAATTAAGTGCCTCCAAATTAATTCTGACAAGCTAATGGTCTTTTCAGCATTCATTTAAGTGCTAACAGCAATGCCTCCAAACACTCACCCTACCATTATGCTACAAATCCATTCACTTTCATCTCGAATTTGACCATCAAAGCCCATATTCTCTATTTTGAATGCATGATTATTGTGATGATTGTTTCTGCTAGTGTATTTAATCTTTATACTGCTCCTTCAGCTTGTTTAAATAACCACTCAAATCCACAGAAAAGTACCAGGATCCAGCACAAAGAGATCTTCAACACATGCCAGAGACCAGGAAGTGTGGTCAATGTCTGAAAACAAAAGTAACTGGCTGAAAAGAGCAAACAAAAGTATGAGAGAGAGAGAGAGAGAGAGAGAGAGAGAGAGAGAGAGAGAGAGAGAGAGAGAGAGAGAGAGAGAGAGAGAGAGAGAGAGAGAGAGAGAAAGAGAGAGAGAGAGAGAGAGAGAGAGAGAGAGAGAGAGAGAGAGAGAGAGAGAAAGAGAGAGAAAGAGAGAGAGAGAAAGAAAGAGAGAGAGAGTGGGGGTGGTTCTGTGTAATAAATCAGAAAGAAATCTCAAAGATGAAACCCATTATCCTTGCTACAGAAATACAAGAGTTATGAGAATAAACGTATCTAAAAACAGAGCCAAAATGAATAGGCTGTTAAAGGCAAATGGGGAGTACAATAAAATGCATAAAAATGCTACAGTGAGCAATGACTCCCTTTCTCTCTGTCCTGCGTACGTGCTATAAAACAGGCTGCATTTTCTTGAGAGGAAACAACAGACATTGCGAATTCCCTAAAGCCCTAAAGAGAGAGGGGCCAGACCTTACTGTTAAGACTGAGGTCCCAAGACAGTCCCCGGGCCAAGCCGGAGGTGATGGAAACTAAACACACAGGTATTGCAGGCAAGTACACACACACTACTAGCGGCTGAATCATCTCTAAGGTATTAGTTGCTACCAACCACCTGAGGTAAATAAAAGCGGGGGGAAATATAAGAACAATGCAGACTTCAAAAATTCAAAGTCCACCAAGCTATGTCTGTCAGACAGAGCCAGAGGAAATGAACTGCCCCTCTTTTTAAGACCTCAAATCCACCTTAACGCATTGTGTTGATGGCTATACTTTATCATAACACACAATCATTTAACATAATAGTACTATTAACAAATAATACAGCCTAAATTGTAAAAATCCACATAATACCTATGTAATGTTCTTATTTAAATACTTTTATTTAATATCTTTTCTAAATGAATAATTCACCCACAACTAAAAAAATGGGTCATTATTTACAAGTCTTCATGTAATTCAAAAAAAGGATCAATTCCTGAAGAATCTTTAAACAGAGCTCTTTCTATACAGCAGCTGTTTGAAGGCCAAAACGGTGTGTCCTAATTTAATGTGACATGCTATTTTGCATGTTAAAGTTTAAAGTTAAAGTTTGACTGCATGTTTGGAACAACATGAACAGCAACCAAAAAAAATATGATAGCATTTTCATTTTTATGCGAGATAATTTATTGAAACAACCTTTCAGTCAGACACCAGAATCCATCTTCTCAAAATACACAAGCACTGATTTCCAGAGTACTTGTTTCACTGAAAAGGGAGCAAATCCCTTGTACTCCACAGACAAATAAAACATTCATGGACATGTGATGTAAGCAATTATTATCTGAGAGAGAAGAAAAGCATCTCTCTGTGTGGCTGATACCAACAGGACTGGCACGTGGGCTTTGACTTACTTGTTATTACAACATTCTTTGCATGTACAAAGCCTAAGTGTTTGCTCACTAAAATTATTTTTGGAAACACTTGTCTGTTAACTAACACCTGAGGCTGTCCTTCCAGACTTTACCGGTGTTTAAACTACAGCCAATCAGCAGGCTATAAGAATACAAGAATGCGATTATTAAAAAGGCCTGCTGAACTAAAACGAGGAGCATGTGAAGCATACAGAACAGAAGCTTCAGTATCGATGAACATCTACCACAAACAGCCCACATAATCACTTCATCCTGATTTAATGGAGGTAGTAAATTAACAACCACTGTGTATCAAAGCACACAGTGACCTTTGCTGCGTATAAATCACAGCTTCCATTGTGCTGCCAGATCTCCCTTTCAACCAATTTGTCACAACGTAATACCACACAAAACCCTTCCATGCTGAGGAAGCTACTGTTGTGGAAGGATCAAAGGTCCCAATGACTGCCCGAGAAATAACAGCTAAAACAAAAGTCTGTAAGTGCTGGGTGAAACAGTTATACAGTCATATGGCAACATCTACATGTAATCACGCCACGGTCAGTAAAAGAAGGCCATAAAATTCTTTATGTGCTTAGCATATATCTGGTCCAAGTTTCCTGCGAAAAGAAAGGTTTGTATCTGCAAAGGGCTGTGTGCGTCAACTTTTTTTAAATCAACATTAAGATTTTAGGTCAAGATTTATATTATTCTGTAAGGGATGAGTTCACTATGTAAATGACCATTTTAAACATTCATAGGGCTGCACGAATAACCAAAATAAAACCAAAATCGTGATATGGCTTTTAAACAACACGTTTTTTCCATTCCACTGTGTAACTTTTTTTTTTTTATGTAAATACATGCTTAGATGGATGTATTTGTCCATTGCATACATTTTGTGTCTTTTCAGTCAGAGTCTCGCACATGATATTTAAAAATATCTCGAAAGCTTGCGTATTTATCCTATTTCACTGAATGCATCTTGCTCTTTTCAAATCAAAAATTTGTTCTGTTTGAAGGACCCCTTAATAATTATGAAATCACAAAGGCTACGACTGAATTAAATAAATATATGTGCTGCATGTTTTAGAGTGAAGTGCAGCACTGTGTTAATTTACACGCAATTAGCTCCTGATCTGTTTTTGTCAGCGTCTCACAGCAAATTCTACTTCCTGCAAACTCATCTCTACATCCACTGACTTTGAATCAAATATCACCACGCACATTCCCGAACTTTTGACGATAAGTGTCCATAAATTAAGTATCAAAATTATAAATAGAATTGCAATTTAAATATTTCATATATTTAAAATGATTATAATTATTATTATTTATTAGTACTGTATTATACAGTCATACATTCAACCAATCTCTCCAAACTGCAATTCTACAGACAAAAGTTAAAGTGCAAAAAATCTAACTCTTTAAAACATTTTAAAAATTCACAAAATGAGGTTTCAAATAGTTTCAAATCAAGTATAACTTGTCATACTGCATGCCGTCTAAACATTCAAAAGTATTTGTCAATCACCCATAAATCTGAAAAGCACTGCAAGAATTTAAACCGAAGGTTCATGATGCTAAAGATTTGGAAGCAAAAACTAATGCATAAAATAAGGATAAATGTTTATCTTAGTATTTATTTGTTTTTAAGAGTAGCTACCAATGCAAATTTCAATCCTCAAAACACAGTTATGTAGACTACGTGACATAAGGGTTTAATTTCTGGAAGAAAAAAAATCGTAATTCAACACTGACAAGACATGCAGAGGGGGTAGGAGACACCGTGAGAAGTGTGTTTAAAACCTCTCAGAACAGTCAACACTTACAAATGGCTACATCATCCTTCTCAGCCACGTCATATTTACGGGTAGGAACTGCCTTTGCCACAAATTCCTTCACAAAGAGCACTGGCTGAAAGCCACATTCCTGAAACCCGCAAAGAACTTGCTGCTTTTCCTGGTTTGTTTACAGAGATAAGAGCCTTGGCCCATTCTTTACATTCACCTTTAAGCCCTGCACAACCTTACATACTTACTCTTAGATGATCAGACTTATACACACTCTATGCAGCATGCAGAGTAATACGGATTTACGTATACTTGCATGCTTTTATCAAATGAAAACTGAAAAAGGCACCTGTGCGCTTTGCATTCAACTGCTTGCTGTTTGTGAGACCCTTCGGTGATACTTAATAAGCTTTCAGGAGAAAGATTTCAACATCTCAAACAACCAGAACGACTCTACAAAACATCAAAAGGTTTAGATCAGATAACATTCTCGATTAATCGATTATGACACTTCTGTTTGTAATTGCTCAGACATTAATGCTCCACAACGGCCCCTGTTGACACGGATCGGAGTGGCAACCTATTAAAACAACACAGCACTTTCTCCGGCTGTCAATGCCATCATCTATCATCCCCGCATATATGTGACAAGACTTAAAACGCAACCATTAAAAAGCACAGTCGTGAACGTTAACCTACCTGTGACATCTGAGGCCGGAAGTTGATCTGCTTTAGGTCCACGGATCCAGGAGACAGATTGTGCAGCATCTGGCACAGAAGCACCCCATCTCTGAGCGCCTGGGCCAGGTCAAACACCACCGCTGAGGGCCAAACGACCCGGTGGTTGGGGGGCAAAACCTTACAGTCTATCAACCAGCGACCGCACTGTCTCCACTCCTCCATATTGACACAAAAGATGCAGAACGCTGGCAAAAATGAAACTATATGTCTGACAGCACGTACAAGGATAATGCCGATGTGAAAATATCCCAGTTCCCCTTTGGTCCAAAGGGCACTGAAGTGTCTAAGGTCCCTGCGGTCAACTACGTGAGAACGATCTTCACGAAGATGTACGCTTAACAACTTTTTCAAGAATTAAGCCCAGCCGAGTGCTATCCGCTATATAGCGCTTCTGGACTTTGTATAACGAAACAATCCAATTCCTAAGCTTAAAATAAAGGAGAACTCGAAGAAATGTCGTGCAGCGCGGTGTTAAAATATTATTTAGATGAGTTTCCCCTCAGAGAATCAAATGAGTTTCCTCTTCTTCATCGTGGACTGACATATTTGGCTCCGTAAACGCGTCCTGTCACAGTAAAAAAATGTGTCTCTCAGGACTACAATAGATTTGTTCCTTAACAATAAACGTTGGAAAAGACCGCAGAGCAGCCGTCGCACGCAATTTCGGGCGGTTTGTCAAAGTTTCACCGTTAAAATAAAGAATAAATCCATGTTTTGTAGTCTTCGGCAGAAAGCTCCTCACAAGCGCTCGCGCGCCAGGCGGGATGTGTACCAGAGTTAACGTTAAATAACGTCCAACTCCAAACAGAATCCGGTCCAAACTTGTTTTAAAAACTTCTTGAGGGAAATATCACAGCGTTCAGTGAAACGCACAAACTCTGGCGTATTTAACGCGAAAACTGTCGTTCGCCCTGCTCCTTTCGCTTCCACGGAAAGAGAAACGCCGAGAGGTCTTGGTGCTGGACAGTCGTGCCTCGAGTCGCGACGGTTTCTCGGTTGTTTCTCAGTTCACCTCTGCGTAACGTTAGATGGTTCAAGTGTTTTGATTTCTCCGCTCGCGTGAGCCGTGAGTGCGAGCAAGCGTGAGCGCGCGCGGAGCAGGAGAAAGGGCGCGCGGCGGAGAGATTGCATCTGGGTTCCGGTCGCGCTCGTCCACGTGTGAGAAGGAGGAGAGGGTCGGTCTCGCTAAAATAACTACCCGAAAGCCTTTTTATTATTGATAATTAGTCGATTCTGGAGACGTCACAGTAAATATGAACGCGTGAGGAAAATCTAAAATGTTTTCCAGTGTTTTTACGTGACTGCTAAAAATGACCGAACGTTTAAAAATACGTTAATTCGTGATTGAATCACCTTTTAGATTAAACAATTCGAAGTACTACATAATAATTAAACGATATTGACATATGTAACAATTTACATGATATTTGTGTTATTGCTCTGAAATCGGGGCTGTTTTGATATGGATAGGTTCGGTAAGATTTCCTGGGAGTCATGTAATGCAGCCTTGGTCAGCTTGATATGTGTGCAATGTCATTTATAAAGCACATATGCAGTCCAAATACATTATTCCTAAGACATAGTAACAATCTTACTCCATTTTAGCAAGGGCCCTCAGTAAAAGCGTTTGCATACATGAGACATGCATGTTCTGCTTGTCTTGGCGGAAAATTTGCTACAGTTTGACTATTTTGCCCTGGGACCAATATGAAAACTGGTTAAAGCACATTTAGGATGAAAGATGGCTTTCTGTGACAGATGTGAGCAGCTGTCACAAGACTCAAAGCATTGATCCATCTTGGTCTCTCTGCAGAATTGTGTTGGTGGGGACCACCTTCTAAACACTACAGCAAGGTCACATGTTCCTCCCTTCAGAAAGTGTGATTATAAACCCTTAGGATGTACAATATACGCTTGTAACTGAATAAATGACTGGGCCGGTATCACTTATAACCTACAAACCAGAATCAGCATTTATTAAGAATTGTTTCCTTACAGGAACTGAAATGTATGTGATATGCATCCGGGGTTATATAACACCCAGAGACAGAAGACTCTAACACTAGTTATTTTTGGAAGATTGTTATAATCTGTAACATTTAAAAAAAACTAGCAATCCTGTTAGGCATAATCAGCTCTGGCAGGAATGGGACACTAACACCATCTAGTGGTTAAAGGTGGTATTGTATTTCGCCATACTCACAAAACGACTCTTCCAGCATAGGAAGAATTGACTAGTTTTACCAAATATCAAAATAAATGCATGTAGTTTATTACCATTCTTATGTTGTTTTATTTATATATATATTGTTTTAACTAATCAAATTATGAACTATGAATACGTTTTTATGGTAAACTGCAGAGGATGGCAGGTCCACATAAAACAAATGAGCAAAAACGGAAAGTAAACAAAAAATAAAAGGCAATTTGTCATTTATTTTATGAAAAAAAATTACCCGGTGTACAAGACATTCCAGGTAGGCAATTACATCAAATGTTAGCCTCTACCACTGCCCCAACCCACCGGCCCGTATCGCAATAAACAAGCCTAAATCTACTCACACTGTATTCTTGATTTTGTTGTTTCCATGACTGACATTTACAGTATAACTATAAACAGCTCAAAATCTTTTTTTTTTTTTCTTTTTTAAGAAAAATACAATAAATCAGCATGCATGTCAAAATAAAAAGTAAACTTTTTGCTTTAAATATAAAAGGAACTTTCTTTTCAAATCAGGGCCTAAAATGAAATTACGTTGTATATCTATATATATACTTTATCTATATAGTCATATACTTTTTCTTCTTTTCAGTCCATCTCTAAAAGAAATCATTTGCAGAAATCAGATAGGACTTGATCAATATTTGTATCAGACACTCAAAAATGACTTAGGGAAGCTTTGTAGTCGTGCGCACCCAAACAACAGACAACAAAATCATTAATAACATGATTAACCTTAAAATAATTACGTTCTGACTATGCCTATTAGTGTTTTAATTATTCTGAAAGATACATGTCCCTCAAGAATTTTAGCTTTATCAAAATGATTACAAAAAGTGTTCCTGCAATTAAGTCTTCAAAAGACCTGTCCATAAACCAAAATGCATCAGAAAATTCAACAGATATCAGTTCCCTTTACAACACTTACAAGCTTTTCTCTTAAAATAAAAAAATAAAATAAAATCATTAGAGAGGACATTACAATATCTTACAAACACTTAAGAAAACAATCAATCAAACGCATAGTTATTCTAAGAGATATGGGACAGTAAAGCAATCCACAGAAGGAATGGCTGGGAAACCCCGTAAAGAAAAGCAACTTGTTTGAACCCCATCTGATTGGGACTGCGTACTATTCATGAGATCTGTTGTAGACTTACATTCATCAATCAATTTTGCAAGAGAGTGAGAAGAGGAAGACTGTGATTTAACTACCATTGTCAAAACAATTGAAATTACCATCAAGAAATGCATAATTAGCATTATTATAATATGGCAGTATAGATCAAGATAAAAATGACATTTACTGCTTTCATGTGTCAGCATCCTGGCCTTATCTAAAATGATGTGATGTACAAATGTCAGTCATTGGTGTGACTATTTGGAAATCTGTATATTTATTGCTGACCAAGGCATTTAATAAGACAGGAAATCTGCATGTGATCCAGCTGACTGATTTACATGTTCACGTCATTGTAAAGCATCTGTACAAAACCACCAAATCTACTTGATTCCCATCAAAATATTTTCCTAAACCATACATGTATTAGTTGAAGAGTATAGGATTCTGTTTTAATATTGTTCTACAGTTATAATAACGGGCAACTTAAAAATAGAGCTTGTTATGCCTAATTAAAGCCATCTGTTCCCCAGACTACCTAAGTGTTGTGACATTATTGGGAAAGGCATGATTTTCATAGACACTTCTCAATTTACGAGAACAATAATACAAAGAAGAAATAAATCAATAAATGGCACAGTGTCCAACGGGGAAAATATGAGGCCACAGCAAGAAAAAAAAAAAAAAAACAATAAATACAACAAACTGGTACATAAATCAAATCTGGAGAGAAGAGTGTGAGCTTTCCAATTTTCCGCTCTCTCTGTTGAGATGGGATGGCTTGTGTTTGCAATGGTAACATACAACATTACCAGGATGCCGGGGGAAGAGAATTTGAACTGTAAAGTATGCTTCAAGACTTCCTCTCCTTGCATTTTTTTTTAAGTTTGGACATCCCTTTCAGAGTCAGTGGAAATAAAAAGCAATTTATTAGTTTGCTTTTTAGCTCTAAATTTTCTTCATGACATTTCCAAAAAAAAAAAAAAAAAAAAAAAAAAAAAAAAAAAAGTTCTGACATGATGCATTTTTATTGTCTCTTTTCTTTCTCTTTCTTATAAAAAGTCTCAGAGGGGAAACAACCTTGACTGCATACAATGTTTTTAAAAAATTAAAAAAAGTAAATAAAAAGTGTTCAGTCGGAGTCACTGCTATCTGAAGTGGAACCACTGGAGCTGCTGCTGCCCGAGTCTGAGGAACTGCTGCTTCCGCTGAGCCGAGAGGGGCCTGAGCCTCCTTTCTCTGAGACCAAAGAGAGACGCAGCGGTTACACAATTGAACCAAAGTCATTCGTGACATAAAATGCAACTCGATTAGCAATACATTTATGCGCGCGTGGGTCAAGAAGTTCACTTACGTGGAGGTTTTCTCTGTTTCTTTTGTAAACAGGACTTGACATATCGCTCCAGCTCACGCAAAGTGGAAGGTTTGAGCGTCTCAAAATCTATTTCGATTTCGTCAGGGTTGGAATCCCGCAGCGAAGGCTCTCTGGACTGAATGATGTGGACCACCCTGCCCAACTTCTCTCCAGGCAGCCGGTTGATGTCGAGGCTCAGTTGCCGTTTCTCATCGTACGTCATTGGGAGTGACATCTCCTCGTCAGACTCGTAGCCTGGCCCTCTGCCGCCCTTCTTTGGTTGCCTGTGAAGGTTTCATCCATACAGCAGAAACTGTTTCAGATCAAATCTATAAAACAAATCCAGAATACAGAGGGGAAAAAAAAAAAACCTACCTGTTGCCTGGAACAGTGCTGTTTGCCTTTCTGGCAGGACCCTTTTTCTGCGGTGCTGGTTTCGGTGGCTGTCCTGGCTTGCCTTTCTCTTCTGGCTTGGGTTTGTTGTGCTTGTTCTCTTTCTTTTTCTTGTCTTTTTCTTTCTTCTCCTTTTTTTTCTTTGGTTTACTTACAGGGGCCTGAGAAAGAGCAGCTAACTGTTCGTGGACGGCTTTCAGCTGGGGAGAGCCAAGAAGGGGGTGTTAGCGATCTGCTCCAAGTCATCACTTATTGCACATGACATTTACATTTGATGTCGAACTTAATTCACTTTGGTTTTCCAGTGCCAAAGAAATGTATTCAATTACTACAAAACAACTACAACATCTGGACAACCAAAAGTCATGCATGAATGTTATCTGTAATTCGAAGAACAGAGTGCATGTCAGAATGAAAAGAACATCAAGAAGAGGACATTAGGTTTAAGAAGCACAGAAGAATTCTGACCTTCACAACTAGAAGTAAACTACAAAAAAAATTATGTGCCTAGCAATGCCATTTAATAAATATGGCTCAAAGTACATTTCAACCATTTAAACTTATAATGCTGTTATTGCCAGTTTACAAAAGCAGATATCAGTGTAACTGAACAAAACAAACCAAAACAGTGACAATAGCAGACCTTTACACTCAAATAACAGTAAGCGTTGAAGAACACCACCAGACTAGGGTCTCATGCTATAAAAACAGTCCTTACAAATGCATGTTAAAAAGAAATGTCGATAAACTTAGAGCGGTGCACTATTTTCTGGAACTTGCAAGTGTTTGTCTAAATGCAAAGCAAGCCAACATGAACAAAGAAAGTTCACATACACGCTCCACAAACACTTATCTATTCATTCCCAAAACTTTCAGCACTTCCATCCTAAACATACACAGCTGGATTCCCAACACCACCCAACAAAGTCAGTATTTTTCTGCTGCTTTTAACCCTCTACCGCTGATCTCACAATCCATATCATATGCTTGATCATCTAATACAAATAATAAAAAAGCAACTGTACAGCTATTACACAATGTTCATAGGCAGGGACAGGGAAATGAAAAGTAAAATCACCTGATTATTCTTGGTGCACCCGTTTTTTATCCCCTGTCTGCTACCATTGGGGTGCTCCAAAGAGATACACTGGTAAAGAAAATGGCAAGGGAAGAAAGTATGATATAGAGCTCCAATAAGACAGAAACAAAGCCACAAAAAAAATGCTACTAGATCTACGTTTAGGCATTCTGGGATTTAATGCAAAGCAGTATATTTAGCTGGTTGCGGTAGAGGGCTAAAACACAGCTCTACGTACAAGAACACAGAAAGGTGCTTGCTGTGAAAGATTAGGAGGGGTTATTTTAAGTGGAGGCCCCTCCAGGTCCTTCAGAGCATGAACATTGATTGAAGCAGTCATATGTGGGTATGGTGCGAGAAAAGGATAATCAGAAGGGCTGACACATATCGAGAGGGCTGAGAGAAAAATCTCTGAGCGTGGAGAGGTTAATAGTACTTGGTCCTTGTTTTGAAACCCACCTGTTCCGCACCCACCTGTTCCTGCAGCTCGGCGAGCCGGGTGGCCCTCTCCTCCTCGGAGTCGGAGCTGTCAGAGGTGGAGGAGTCGCCACTGCTCTCACTGCTGACAGTACTCTTACTGACCACACCGGCCCCGCCTACGCCGCCTGCCCCGGGCACCTCCACCGGCTCATCTGGCATTTTCGCAAAACGCATTTCAAACACATCCTGAGAGATGAGAGAGAAAGAGAGAGAGACAATGCTGTTGTCATTGGACAATTCAATTTTAATAAAGAAAACATTGAAACATGAGGCAGGGGGTCACACCTGCAGCTTTCTGGCCATAGCAACCACCTCATGATCAGGTGGGTTGTACTTGTAACAATTTGAGAACATTAATCTGACATCTGCAGCAAAACTCTGTGCATCTTGATACTCTCGACTGTCCATTTTTTTCTGCAAGAAAAAAAAATGGATTCGATAAGGAACCGTGGTTCATCTAGTTGCAACGAAAGTTATGAAAAAAAAGGCATTACAACTTTGTGTGCAAACACAACGCACTTTTACTGTGCTCAAGTCCATGGGGTGTTTGATTATGTCATGGTAGTCGTGTAGCTCAAGAGCCTCAGCGTCGACAGGTTTGTAAAAAGGCCAGGCGTAAGCAGCGTGTTTTTTCGAAAGCATTTCTTTAAGGATGATCTCGCAGTATTTGAGCTGCTCTGAAAGCCTGCCCTTTTTGCTTCCGTGTACACCTAGTTCTCCATCCTCAAAATCCTTTTTAGGGGGTTTTATAGGGCGACCAGTGCTCTCTCGCCTGGATGCCACCTTGCCCTGTTTGCCTTCTGACAGAGGGGTGGGCGACTGGCTCCTGCTGGCGGTGATGGCAGAGGTAGTAGGGGTGGTTGTGTCTGCTTTCCTTTTTACCCCCTTCTTCTAGGAAAAAAAAAAAACAAAATACACAGGGAGACACAAAAAGCCAAAAGTGAGGCAATGTCATTGTATTTATGTGAAATTCTGAGAGGTCCTACAACTAACTTTAATCGTTGGTTGCGACGGAGGCATGCCGGGTATTACGGCGGCAGTGGTTGTGTTCTGTACAGCTGGTACGCTAGGAGTGATGGTGGGCACTGGAGCTGGAGATACCGCCGCTGTCTGTGAACTTGGTGAGGCGGCAGCAGGGAAAACAGAAGTGGGCGAGCCAGAAGAGACTGCACCATCCTGCTGACCTGCATTCATAATAGAAAAATAATGATTTGTTTTCTGCTAATGCATGAATATAGCATATCTTGATCAATTTGTGATGCAAACTATTTATATTTTACCAGGCCCTGCTGGTTTGCGGCCTTTCCCCTTTGGGGCAGGAGGAAGAAGCTCAACCTCCTCCTGAGGCATCAGGGCCACCTTCTGAAGAAAGATCTTCTCTAACGCTTGTGCCATCAACACAATGTCATCTGTTGGCTGAGAAAACCAACAAGGAATAAACATGGATTGCATTTGCCAAAGGTACCTCTCCTGTACGGTGTAATGATGTTGAGTATCAAACCAGATTGTGCCAATCCATACCTTGTTGTAAATATAACAGTTTGTGAACATTGTGTTGAAATCCTGCATACACTCGCTTGCACTCCAGTAATACACATTCTCCAGTCTTTTCTTGATGGTGCCCATGTCCATTGGATTCTTTATGATCGTGTGATAGTCCTAGATACCAAAAAGTATAAGACACACCAAAGCTTCAACATACTAATATAAAACATTAATAAAACAACAGCTCGCATTCTCAAAGGAAAGTTAAATTAACAAAATTGGCAAATTATTCATTTTAATCAAAATGATTGAATGTAAAATAGCTATATTACGTTGAATCACATCCACTCACCGGAAGACCAAGTTTAATGGCATCAACAGGCTGGTAGAAAGGCCACGCAAACTGATGCCTCCACAGTGTCTTGACAACTACATTTTGCATGTACTGGAGCTGGTTAGTCTTGCGGCCAGGTTTCGTAGAGTTGTTCACCTCAGGGGGAGGAGGATTGCTGATCGCAGGAGCTTCTGGGGTTGCTGAAGTGACAGTCGACATTTTTGAGAAAAGGGGGAAAACAGCTTAATGGGGAAGGGATATTTATTATTATCCACGGGCAGACTTATTTTTGATTCTCAATGTGCTTTCTCTTTATGCTTTTCAGTTTCTCTTTCTTTAAGCTCGTCAGTCATCTGAGAGGGACCACATCCCATTGCAGGACCCAACCTTTGACCTAAAAACAAGAAACATGACATAAGTCATAAATGCATTATGCCGTTTAAGCTGAAGACACAACAATACTGCAACTGCATTAAAATCATTCTAAAATTCACAATGAATTGTGAGCGGCTACATCGGTGTATTTTATCTATCGAAGTACATTCAAGTGAAAGTTACCAGAAAAAAAAAAAAAAAAAAAAAAAGCACGGGCCTATCCACAGGTTGTTGATTAGATGGAGACGGATCTGATTGTGAGCTTGTGGCAGAATGTGTGAAAAGGACAAGGTTTAAGCAGAATAAAATGCCTGTAAAATCCACCATAAATCCCATTTTCAATTTACATTTTTTTGTCAGAACTTTTATGAATTGCAAGGCAATTTTTTATATGCTCAATGCCATCAATACAGAATAAAACACCTGAACACAATTATCCTGAATAAATACCAACAATAACAACAATGCGCAAATGCATAACTGGCTGCACATAAGAAAAAACACTTCCACGTTTCTGGCAATATCTGAGCAAACACAGTCTAGCCAATCAGATTTTAAGATGAATCGATTCCATAGCATAAATGTGTAATTTCATCTGAAGAACAACGCATGATATTTTGGGGAGAAAAGTAACATTTGCATGGATACTGGCCTATTTGTAAGGGTATGGTGTATTTTCATGTCAGATCATGCTCTTCAGCTGGGTCTCAATTTGTAAACAATCCTGTGTGTAAAAACAGAGCTACTAAAAAATTAGCTCACAAGTAACAAAAATTCATTCCGAGCTGGAAACACAGGTGGCTTCTGTTATTGACATGTCAAATTACACCTTATTTTCCGATCCTTCCCTGAATGCATTTATTTCAAATTCTGTTGTGATTCAATCTTTTGGTTGTTCCAAGCCTGTATGACTTATTTGTAGAAAACAAAAGTAACATAGGCAGAATGACAGCCTTAGTCACCATTCACTTATTATACAGAGAAAACAAAGATTCAAAAGTAAATGGTGACTCAGACTTTTTTTTCTGAGAAGGAAAAAAAAAAGTCATACGAGTTTAGATCACCTAGATATGAATAAATGATGACGATAGTGTCTAGTCCATATTTAAACTACATTTTCATTTGCTAATGAGAACACAGGCGTTTAGTTTGAAACCGCAGTAGATTTACCGCGTAAACAATCGAGCTTCACCGGACTAGCTCCACGTACTACAAAATAAAATTAGCGGTTTACACTTTTTTTTAAAAGAGAGAAAGAAATAAAAAAGAAACTAAAAAGCTGAAGCATTAAAATCTAGAAGGCTATATCTTACACTGGATCTAACTGCTGCACATATACCACAACTATGAGAGCAATTAATCAAACTGAATTGTTTCCAGCACAGCCTTCTTATTGCTCCAGGCTCCGGTCATAAATATAACCATAAGATAGCATGTTTGTGAAATAAATGTCTTGTGTTGTATTTGTACATGTGGTGGACGGAATTAAAGCGGGCGCGCTGAGCTGAGCAGCTGATTAGCTTTAGCACAGTCAGTCAGTCACTCACGTAAAGATGGCGCGCAGCTGTAGCTGGCTAACCGAGTTAGCATCCACACTGACCGTCTCAACACCTTTCCAAGTCCATAGAATTCGCTCACACCCAAACTTGATATACAGAAATAAAGATTGCGAATAAATAAAGTAGCACACAAGGGCGTGGGGGGCAAACAAGTGAATTTGGCCATGTTATTTCAACGAGGCTTTGTTGTACTGTCGCTTTGTTGAAAACAACTAGCCACTCGCTAACGGCTTCTCGTGAGATTCACTAATTGAACGCGAACTCTATTGAAATATTGACATAAAACCCGTATTACTACGCTAAAATGTGTTGCTTAAATAAAAACGTAGCTCATTACTCACTCAGGGGCTTTAGAAGAAGGGATAGCGTGTGGTGATCCCAGTGGCTCGTCGCTTGTTTGGAGGCTGGGCAGCAGCACAGAGATGAGGTACACGGAGTGTTGTGCGCATGCGCATTGGCGCGCTATGTCCAACGCCAAACCATCTGCTCTTTAGTACTAGTCTAACCTTTTTTATTATTATTATTTTTATTATTATTTTCATTTGAACAATTTGATATTTTTATTTATTTATTTCAATTCAATTCATTCAGTCATTTGAAGTTTTTCGTTTGTTTTCCTAGCACCCTCTTGCGGCGCCCTCGACTCCCAGTTTGAAATCCATATATATCTGGAGGAAAATGCATTGTTTATTTGTTCTTTTTATTAAGTTTTATTTCAGGTTTTTGTAAAAGACACAATTTACATCCTAGACTTTAAATTAGACTCATAGCCAGGCCTGTTATCAGCATGCCAATTTCCTACCAACAAGAACAAATTATATCAGAATTATTTATTCATTTTCTTATACAAGTTTCTGTTTAATGTAATATATAAAATGTTATTATTATAAGAGGTATATATATATATATATATATATATATATATATATATATATATATATATATATATATATATATATATATATATATATATATATATTTTAGCCTCTTTTTGTATAAGGTGTCATGATATAGCTCCATGTTTAGAATAATAATTAATAATTGTTTAGAACAATAATAATAATAAGTTTATGTTTAATGTAATATATAAAATGTTATTATTATAAGAGGTATATATATATATATATATATATATATATATATATATATATATATATATATATATATATATATATATATATATATATATATATAATATTATGTACAAAATACAAAAGAAAACAAGAATCTGGTACATCTGCTTATAAGTAATACAAATATAAAAGACCTTCTAAAAGGCTCATTATAATAACTGATGCTGCCACATGGTGTACGGTACAGTCTGTCTTAGCGTTTGAAAAAATGTCCCTCTTGGTCCGCCGTTGAGATCTGCGCATGCGGAGTAGTTGTTACTGCCACATTACCGCCTGAGCCTGCGGTAGAGAGGCGCTGATCCACCATCGTATTTAGCACGATCACTAACACACTGCATGACCAAAACGGCCTATTGCGCGATTCATGAACAAATCTTTATACACAGCCAGTAGTGGACTCGTCCCAGAAGCTAAGAGCAGCTTCTATTACCCCCTCAGCAGCCGCCGGTGAGTGAGTTTACTCGCTGCTTTTGTTGTCTGAATGTATGGGGAGAGAGTAAGAGAGGCATGTGTGCAGAGAAAAGATCCGTCAATCTTTACTGCATTTAATGTATTGGAGATGAGACGGATGCCTGAAACGATCGCGGTAAACCACGACTTTTGACACAAAGATGTGTAAATTACGTGGACAAATGCGTTGCAGGTGATCTTCCGTTTCTCCGAGGCCCTGCGTCTCTCGAGTAGCCTAGCTGCTAACAGTGATGGTGTTTTTACAGTTCTTCCTGACAGACACGAGCTCTGTAAATGATATCTAGATTTTAGCGTTGGTATTTATCCAAATGTTTTTAGACTTTAGTCAGTTTCCAATTGCCGTCAGTCTTTTCGTGAATGTTGTGCGGGTGAAACAGTTTTATCAGAATAGTATATATATATTTGTTCTTTTATGTGTATACTGTATATTAATATCATATTGTATGCTTCACGTGGCGTATACGAAATATGTGTGTTCTAATGTACAGGTGTGCGTTATCAGTTTACATAACTTATCCATATTCTGAAAGTATTATAAAAATGATTTATTATTATGAATGAATGATCATTTTTTCTTTTCATACCCTTGATGCTTTATATTGTGCGTTGCTTCCTCCAGCATCAGTGACTCCTTTAAGTCTTAATAGCCGTCTTTGAGTCCTGAGTGGTAAAGGAAGGGATCTTAAATTAAAAGAGAGCATGATGGGAAAGCGAAATGCTGCACCTGGATGCTTTTTTTACAGAGGGCAGATTAACAACCCTTAATAAAGCAGAGACTTGTACGCGATCACAACTATAGATAGCAGAACTACATTAGCATGATATTTACATTAAAAAGATGTAGTGACAACTGACAAATACTGCTTAGTTACTAGTTTTACATGTAAGCTTTCTATGTCATCTGAAGGCTAATATCATGCAAATACTCATCAGTGCTTCTCTTTTGGACAGTCGGGTTGACGTTGAACTTGCTTCTGTAAACCCATTCTCTCCAACTTGGTCGCCATGGCAACTGAGGAGAAGAAACCAGACACAGAGGCTACTAAAACACAGCCGGCATCAGCTGCCTCTGCCAGCCAGAGCAAGGTAAAACATTACTGGGAACGCCCGTCTGCGATGCGGTTTGTTTTTTTTGCTTGCTTTTGGGATGATTTTTGTATCGTGCAACGGATATAATTGTGGTATAAATGGTATAGCAGCCTTACTACAGAAATGTACCTAATATGATCTGTGACAATGTTATTTCTCTTTTCACTGTGTCTTTAATGATGTGAGTTCTGCTCTATCTCAGTCAGCACCAGTGAAGCCAAACTATACCCTGAAATTCACATTGGCTGGCCATACAAAAGCAGTCTCTTCTGTCAAGTTCAGTCCGAGTGGGGAGTGGCTCGCGAGCTCATGTAAGTACTTGTACTAGAACAGTAGTTATGTTATAAAACGGGGTTTTCCGAAATGTAAAAAATACCTCTTGAGATTTTAATGGGAAAAACTTTAATTATTTACTCATACGGATGTTGTTTTAAACCTATATTACTTCATTCTTCGATACACAAAGTAAGATTTCTTAAAGAATCCTCACAGGAACATAATCCAGTTACTTTATTTGATTTTTTATTATTATTATTTTTATTTATTTATTTTTTACATCTTTCATCTATCTCTCATTTGCTCTATGTTTGGATGTGAATTAAAAGCTTAAATTTAAATCTGTTCATTGCATAAAGTATTGGTATGTGTTCATAAGACATGGATCAATTACTTGGACTTTCAGTGGAGGGACATAAATATCTCAGGATTCATTAAAAATGTCTTCATTTGTTTTATGAAGATTAACCAAAGTCTCACGGGTAGATTATGACAGAAATGTCATATTTGGGTAAGCTATACGTTTCGGATTCTTTTCTTTTTTTTCTTTCATCTAGCTGCTGATAAGCTGATCAAAATATGGGGTGCGTATGATGGCAAGTTTGAAAAGACGATATCTGGACACAAACTGGTGAGTTCCTGAAAAGAGCCCTAATTTCAGAGCAGCGCTGCTTTTACTTCTTGAGGTGTCTGATGTTGTTCTGGTTTATCCCTCACCTGCAGGGCATCTCGGACGTGGCCTGGTCCTCTGACTCCAACCTCTTGGTCTCAGCTTCCGATGACAAGACACTGAAAATTTGGGATGTGAGCTCTGTAAGTCAACAGCACGAGCCAAAACGTCTGAATATGAAATATAGAGAAAATATTTCAGCACAATTTATGATATTTAGGGCTTTTTCTTATTCCTACTTTTTTGTGTCTCCAGGGGAAGTGTTTAAAGACACTGAAAGGTCACAGCAACTATGTATTCTGCTGTAACTTCAACCCTCAGTCCAACCTCATCGTATCTGGATCTGTAAGTACATTCACAACCATCTGTCGTTCCACCGTTTTGGTAATTCAAAGCAAAGAAGCATGCTAATTATTCTCTCTGTGGCAGTTTGACGAGAGTGTGAGGATTTGGGATGTTAAAACAGGGAAATGTCTCAAGACGCTGCCAGCGCACTCAGACCCTGTCTCTGCGGTGAGTGCTTTTATACTTGACCTATAGGATGATCAAGCAATGATTATTTAAAAAATGTGTACAATGGGTGATGTATTTTAAACTATCTTTTCCTTTCTGCTTTGTTTTAGGTTCATTTCAACAGAGATGGCTCATTGATTGTTTCCAGCAGTTATGATGGACTTTGGTAAATACCCTTTGATTGCGATTTTATTCATTTATTATACATTTTTTTGAGACAAAGGGTGGATAAATATATCAGGGATACGTAACTAATAACCATACATGTATATGTGACTTTTTATACAGCCGTATATGGGACACAGCATCCGGGCAGTGCCTTAAAACACTCATCGGTAAGTTTGACCAGTCATTTACACAAAACTACTTGTTCAGACCTGTTGCAAAAGCAAAAGTGTATATGAAACTTGTCCTTATCATTTATCCGAACAAAAAAAATTGTAATGCAACAAAATGTATGACCTTTTAAATGTCCAAATTTTCATTAGATGATGACAACCCACCTGTGTCGTTTGTGAAGTTCTCCCCCAATGGCAAATATATTCTGGCTGCCACTCTGGATAAGTGAGTCAGAGCCGCCTTATTATTCTTTTATGTTGCTCATTCTTTAAGAAAAGTAGTAATTCAGTCATTTCTATTCATCTATGGCCTTTGAAAAGACACTTGCATTCTCTTTGTGTTTTAGCACTTTGAAGCTTTGGGACTACAGCAAAGGAAAGGTAAGATTTAGTTTTCTGTTTAATTGGAGCATAGTTTTAATTCATAAAAATAATGCTTAATCTGTGTATAACAATGTATCTTTTTTTCTTGTTTAGTGTTTGAAAACGTATACCGGCCATAAAAACGAGAAGTACTGCATATTTGCTAACTTCTCTGTCACTGGTGGAAAGGTATTTTTTGATTTAGTTTTTTTTTTATTTTTGTTATTTTCCTTCTCAAGTGTTCACTGAAATGTCTACATTTTGGTGAAAAAGGGTTTTAAAAGATTTGCTTTCTTTTTAGTGGATCGTCTCCGGCTCAGAGGACAACATGGTCTATATTTGGAACCTACAGACCAAGGAGATCGTACAGAAACTACAGGGGCACACAGGTAGGAACAAGAAGTTGAATTTTTAACTTTGGAAGATTAGTTATCCAAAATGTAAAAAAAAGATTCTGTCATTTAACTACTCACCTTCATGTCGTTCCAAACTTGTACGATCTTCGTTAATCTTCTGAACATCTTGATGAAATCCAAGAGCTCTCTGACCCTCCATAGACAGCACGGTTACTACCATGGTCAAAGCACAGAAATGTAGTTAGGACATTATTAAACAACATGTGATGTCACAGACCATTTGAACACTTTCTGCAAATCGTTCCAGCTGTGCAGTACAAAATGTGACATTTATTTTGTTATAATTTGTCATTTATTTATTTAATAGAACTTTACAATAAGGTGACATTTGTTAACTGTTGTTATTTATTGTCTTAATTACCGTGAACGAATGAGCACTTCATTTATTAAACTCTTTATTCATTTTTACCTATATGTGTAAGCTCACTTCTAATAATTTTGTCCTGTTTGCTTTGTAGATGTGGTGATCTCAACCGCATGTCACCCCACAGAAAACATCATTGCATCAGCAGCACTAGAAAACGACAAAACCATCAAACTTTGGAAGAGCGATTGCTAAGCCTCAAGCTTATTTTACTTTATTAGTTTTTTTATTTTATTTTTTATTTTGTACTATTCATTTTGTGTGGGGGGACTTTTTTTTTGTTTGTTTTTCATTTGAAAGGTCAAGCTAGACCACTCACCCAGAAATCGAGGCTCAGCAAGAGGACTGGCAAAAGAGCACTAGCCTGACACACAGCACCCTCTCCTAACACCTTTCTCAGCTCACGTGAACTAAAGCGGTCACTTTTTTTTCTCTCTCTACCCTGCCGCCGGCTCTCGTACATCAGTTTAAGCATCCAGCGAAACGTTTAACCAGTCTGTAAATTTAGGCAGCTTTGTTTGAACTCCACAGACCTATTAGGACAAAGAGAGTGTTCCTGTCTTTTTGTTTTCTTGTTGTTTTTTCTGTAAGTTTTGTAGAATAACATCTATCCGCTATCAGTGGTTTGCACACTTCCTGATGCCAGCAGAATGCCTTGGGCACATTTTAAGTGGCCATTTTAACAAATGTTTGGAGTATTAAAATTTCTCTGCCTGTATTTGTGGCATTTATACGAGCAGTTTGCAGCTTCACTCCATTATTTGGCCGAAAAGAGGTTTCATAAAACGTCTCAGTTGTGAATGCCTCGAACACTTACCTTGACTTACTAACGTAAAATCAAACCTCTGTGTATGAAACGTGTTGTCTGGCAAAAGGGTGTTTCGAACATCCGCTGTTTTGTTTATTTCTGTACAGCACAAAAATGCAACTTATATCAGCGATTAAAAGCAATTCATTGTGTTATAGTTGCTAAGCTAGTTGTCAGACATTGCTTATGGTTTTCAGTGGCTTTCAGTGGCTCAATGTCGTCTAGGCAGCGCTAACAAACTCTCTCTTTTGTTATGTAAGCCTATAGCCGTCGCAGACATGATGTATGCCAAAACTTCTCTTTATTCCTGCAGCTGTAACTACCTGTTCATATCAGTCTTGGTGCTTATGAAAAATAAAACTGTACAATATATCTGGATGGAACAGCAGTTTGGTCCGAGCTTTCGGAGAAAGTATCACTTAAAAGAAAAGGTTTCTAGTAGACCTGATTACACAAGCAGCAAATGTTGACTCTAAAATACAAAAAAAAGATTTTTACCAGCTACAATCTGGTAAAACGCGTTCAGTTTCGAATTATGCGGTTTTAATTACAGAACTTATGCAAGGAGGAGTGTTGCTGTGAATATGCCATTACCTTATATCTTGTGACCAAAAGCAGTCTGGATGTATTTAGGGCCTTGAGATGTTTCTGTATCTGACACTTTGTACATACTTGCAGCTTCTCTGTTCTTTGATACGTTTACCTCTGTTCTGTGGTCTTATTAACTATGTGTCAAGTAGGTGATAGTACTTTAAGAGTGTTTTATTTTTCCTGCTCAACGTGGATGATGGTTTGGCATCAACCCATCCTCTGCCTCTGGACTCTCTCTCTGTTCCTTTGTTCTTGACCGGATTTCAAGTGCACTGCAGTGATGACAAGGGCCGCATGAGGAACTCTTATCTGTATTGCATTTAGTCACTTTGGACATGACCTGTGACTCAATAAAGATTTTTTTTACCTGTACACAGCACAGTTTAATCAATGAACTTATTAAATCGATATAGTTCTGAAAAACAATGTTGTTTTGACGCATTGGTATATAGGTTTATAGAAAAGATAATTTATTTTTTATCAAACGTACATTGTTCCACAGGAAAATAAGGACTTTTGAAATAAGGTGGAAATCATTATTTGTTTCCTTTCAAAGTGTAATTAGTCGAGCCATGGCTGCTCACAATTTAAAGTAATTAACAATTTAGTAGTTTGCAGACGTACACACTTTTCATTGAGTACTGCCGGTTTTAATTTAAGCTGTTGTTGCAGCTCGCTGTTCTAGATTAATATTTTATTTATTAATGACATTAATTAGGAGTCATTAATAAGGCATGCAACTGAAATCTTTCATTTGCGCTAAATCACGATCGGAGAAATGATCGCGAGATCAAATTTAGGATGGTTTCTGCACAACATTTTATAAATAAGGCCCCAGGTTTGCTGCTTATTGTTTAACTATAAGCTCGGATGGTTTGTGCTATTTTGCCTTACTGGGACTGATTTGGAGGATCTGGACATTTAACGAAAAACTCAAGCAGTGCTTACTTTTCAGAGAAAAAAATAATAATAACTACCTGATGTTGTCATTGAGGAATTCGCACAAACTCTTGCAAAGACGTGAATACTCCAGAATGAGAATGTAATCTTTTTCAAAACCATTCTTGCATATACATTGTGTATGGATTTAGCAGAGGCTGTTTCATCACAGGATTTATAGCCACTTCTTCAAACACTGGGTCAAAACATCTAAGGTAGAAAAAAAACCCATGTTGTTATCATGACATGCATAATTGTCACAAAATTTTAATAATGTAAATGTTAAAGAATAACGAGCAATACGCCATAATGCTACACTACGCCATAATGAACAAAATCTTCAGACCAGGGGAAACATTATATTCATATTCATCAAGTATTCATATTTCAAGCTGGTGGATCTTAATCAGGTGGTAAGTACTGCTTCCGAAATGCCAAAAGAAGTATATGATAAATACTATTCATTCTATTTGAATTTTCAGAGAGTGGAAAATTTTGAGATAAATTAGATTTCGTTTTTCGCTCTTTAATCTTCTAATTATCAGATGAACATAAGTTTTCAGACATAATAGTAAACATAATAAGAGACTTTTTTTTTTTTTGACCAGTCAAACGTTCTCCATAAAATAGCCTAACAGGGTGGAACTTTAAGAGCGGGACAAGCAGGAGAACATCTCAAAACTTAAAAAAGTAGGAGTGAGTTGTTGAGAGTCAAATTGCAGCTAAAAATAAACAATCTCACTTCCTGAAAAGGATCTCAGTGGAATTGTAGTCTATTTTGGAAGATGAGAAAGTACATCCTAAAAGAGTGGAAAATGACTTTAGAAAGGGGCTATCCTTGGAATTTGTGCTATGCATTTAACCCATCAAAGGTGCACACACACACACACACACACACACACACACACACAACAGACCCGACTCTCTATCCATTAGGCCATGGCTGCTCCTGTGGGACAGTCAAATGAAGAAAATTGTAGGGAAAAGATATCTTTAAGGTTTTTATAATTTCATGGTTTATATTTCTAGTGGAAATTGATTACATTAAACTGAGGACATGATCAAATTTAACATATATCAATAAAAAGGTGAGTAAATTTCCTATAAATATGTGACTATTTTATAGAAAATATGAGTAAGTAAATTACAGAGACAGAAAAGTTACTGCATAACAGGAATGACTAATTTAAAAAATTATAACAATGTTTATAGAATTTTTTGTTTGTAGAATTTGCACGCGCACTGAAACTCTGGCATTTCAGAGATGACTAATCTGGACGCCTCTGATTGGTCCTTGCGTTCATTTATCTTCCGCTACTTTTAAACTTTTTTTTTTTTTTACAGTCGATAATTATATAAAAGGATTGCTTCTACATTTCATGAGTGGCAGGTGAAGGACAATATGCGCATGCGCGTTAATGTCCAGGCAGACAGATGCCGCTGCCCTGAAGCAACGCAGTTGAGTCTCCCATACAGAGGGTCAACTTTCAGATTCTGAACCTCTTCGTCCACGAACTGGCGTTATTCAAAAGAACCGATTCGCAGGAATGAGTCGAGCTTCTCAACACGAGTGATTCCGTACATCGAGATAAATACAAAGAGCACTTAAAGCATCACACCACTTCAGTTAATATACAGTAATAGTATAGGTTGTCGCAACACTTCATTATGCGCATGCGCGTTATTGTCATGACAGCCACATGCCGCTGCCCTGACAACGCAGTTTCCGAGATCGGATCGGTTAAGCAGACGGAGCGGTTGAAAGCAAAAATGTCTGCAAAAGTTGAAAGCAAAACTGGGACGGTGAAATCTGAACAGGTATGAAAGCAAATAAAATTTTATGAACAGAACAGACTTTTTGTTGGCTTGAGAACAAATAGCTAGACGTGTATCTGTTTTGATTGTGATTTTTTTTACATTTGGAGTTTGAGAGTCGTGGCTTGCTCGAGACATAACTTTGTTCATTATTCTGATCTACTGACTTATTTATTGTTTATTATTATTCCGAGACTCTCTTTGCATTATACCTTAAAACTTTTAAACTTTCAAAATCTACTTCCATCTCAACTCATGACTGACAGCCTTTCCATAAACGTGTAACCAGTGCCATATCGTCTGCACATCATCCTTGATTTAAAAAAAACATGATATCTATAGTTTAATCTGGACATTGGGATTTCAGATTCTTTTCAGCAGCGGAGTCTTGGTCCTATGGGTTACACGACTGCTCTTACTGTTATTAATTATGATTACAACATTATTCGCTTTTTAAAATCAATCTTTTGCAGGACAAAGCAACTCAAACCAGCCCACCAGAGTACACCAACTTCAGTGCTACAGCCAGCCAGGTGAGAAAATAGTTTAATTTGCTGGTTAATCATTTTGATCAAAATTTTGCGAAACAGAATTATGTATTACAGTGAATATGGACATGTGCAATGTTAGTGTGCCCTGCTTTTTCTGTAGTGGGAAATCTATGATTTTTATCAAGAGGAAATTAAGAGCCGGGACAAATCAAGCCATCAGTCCATAAAAGAGGAGGAATTTGAAGATTCACAAATGAAGGTTGTGTTGTAACAAAGTGCATATACCTTCATCTAGAAAAGATCTTTTATAAAATCCCCTCTTGTGGTTACAGATCTATGATATAACCCATCTGGCTGGGCTAGCCAGGTACCTGGAGGGTAAGGTCTTTCACAGGATGTTTGCAGACATTTTATATGGTAATTTATTTATAAAATAATTATTACACTACACCCATTTTTTTGGATTACAGAGAGATGGACAGATATTAAAAAGAGCATGTCTTTTTCTTATGTAAATGTCCAAACCTCAGATTTCATGTACTTTGAGGATGCATCTGATGCATTCAGAGGAGAGAAGGGCACTCTGCTCCCTTTGTGGAAATTTGAGTACGAAAAAGGCAAAAGTCTGTCTGTGACTGCCCTCTGCTGGTGAGTTTTACACTGTATTAAAAAGGCAGTCATAAGTTAAATAAAAATCACTTTGAGTGGCATTTGTATTTTTTATTTTTATTTCTAGGGATCAAAAACACTATGATTTGTTTGCTGTCACCTTTGGGTCAGGTAAGTTTACTATTTACCGTACACAAGCAATCATTTGTAATCTAAATGGCTCAGAAATGTTTATCTTTCCCTTTCAGATGAATTTACTCAGCAGGGGGGTGGTATGCTTGTCTTGTACACCCTGGGGAACCCCAATTACCCAGAATTCATCTTTAACACGGTCTCAGGCATAACGTGTGTAGATATCCATGAACATCTGTCCCACCTAGTGGCTGTAGGTTTGTTTGACGGCTGTGTCGCAGTCTATAATCTACAGAAAAAGCGTGATGAGCCATTTTGGAACAGCAGAGCCAGCCCTGGCAGACACAGAGGTGCTGTGACACAGGTATGGATGAAGATGTGACAATGGACTCAGTTAAAACAGTGCTGGTAAACCTTCACTACTGAAAATATAACAGTGGAGCTGTATGTTTAATACAATGTTTAGAATAAGTACCAGTATACTCTTACTACTGTAATTTGGAATAATTACAGTACTGTCTACGGTGTCTACTATCTACCGAAATGTGCATGCTGTGATCTCTCAGTACAGTACAAATATACTATATATTATACTATTGCTTTAAAATACTTACATAAATATACACTCCGGTGATGATCGGTTGATGAGACAGTCATTGTCTTCATTACAGGTGAAGTGGCAGAAAGATGATTTGGATGGTAATCATAACTTCATCTCTGTGGCTGCGGATGGACGAGTGGTGTCTTGGACTCTCGTAAAGGTACAGAAGGAAATATCTAAAGGTTGATTCTAAAGAAAGTCATTATTGTATGCTGTCTGATGGCAGTCATTTGAATTTTAGCACAAACTAGTCTTTACAGACACGATCAAGCTCCCAGTCCCAGACACAATTCCTGATAACCTTAAGGATGTCTTTTCTACAGGTATGAACCACCTTACCGCACTGGTCAGTAATTACAAGTGTGTAATACAAGTATTTAATAATGCTCCGTTATTAGCAGCTTTCATTGCACAACTAGTCACATTCACAATCACTTTACCCATCCTTCCTAAATGTAATACAGATGTAAATATGATTTTGCCGCAGTTGGTATTTGCATTTAACTTTGTTTTTTTCACAGAACAGAATAATGTCAAACTAAATATATATATATATATATATATATATATATATATATATATATATATATATATATATGCGCTTTAATTATTAGCTTACTCATGGAAGACATTTTCTTTATGGGACTAGTTGGAACATCAATGGACTTTCACAAACAAAAGGACAATTTTCTTGTTGGCACCGAGTATGGAAAGATTCACAAGGTCAGTTACCATCACCAAGGCCAATCATACGCTTAATCAACTAAACGTTTTGTCTATGTATACATTTTACTTTAACAAATACCCTGTAAACATCCTGCTCTCTGAAGATATGGAGTCATGTGTTGTTCTGAATCGGGCAGGAGAAGCTTTTTGTGTTCGTCTAATGCTGATCAGTCACTGTTTATAATATCCCTGTCATCAAACAAGGAAGTATTATTACTAAGTAGTAAGTAAAGATAGAAAAATAATTACTATCCACTAAATTAAGTAGTAAAACAAGTACACCCCTTTTGGGGAGACTAAATGAGGAAAAATGATAACTGCACATTCTCTTAAGTGCGAATTATAAATTGTTCGGTTATAATGTCTCTGCACCGACTGATAACATTCTATCTCTGTCTCTCCTTTATTTTTTCCAGCCAGGGGTAGACTAGCATACAAATTATGCAATTCACCAGACCAGACAGTTTTGTTTTATTCACGTTTTATATAAATATATATGCTAATGTTAAGTCAGCATCCCTTAAAGTTTAACAGATGCTGCAGGATTAATACAAGAACAAATGGTGTCAATCTCATCTTAAGGAATGTTTTAAATGTCACTGCTACTTCAGCAGATGTTCTCACTACTACTATTGCTTATTAAAAAGGACCAGGGGATAATTTAGCAGTATAACAGGAGCAAGAGAGCTGTGCTTTTCTAATGTTATTTAACAAGTATGTTTGTGTTTCGCAGATCTCCAAACTCTATAATAGGTTCGTGGAGTCATATGATGCCCACTTCATGAATGTCACTCGTGTGAGGTGGAATCCCTTCCATCCTGATGTCTTCATCTCCTGTGGCTGGGACTGGATGGTCAAAATTTGGGATCAAACTATGAAGTATTAGTATATTCCGCTATGTCGATAGCGCTTTTTTAGTCTGTCACCATTTTGAATAATATGAATTTTACATGTATTTGTTTTTTTTACATTTACAATTATTTTACCTAAATGTAAAATCAGTCAAATGTTTGATCTATTTGTATCTTTACAATCGATACAAGCACAGCGTGTATAATTCTGATGCATTGATAAAACTCTTAACTCTTTATTAGGCCACTGTACGTTATATAAGGATTTTCTGTTCATTAAACTGTTGACATAGGAACTGTCTTTCTCATATACAGTTTTTAGTTGTTGATATACAGTTTAGCTTTGTATGAAATTTTGCACCAACAGATAATCCTGCGTACTGACTATAACTGGCAGGCATTTTTAGTACCCTTTTTGTCCAAAACATTTTTTTTCAGTGTTACATTTTGGCCCATTTAAATTTGGCTTCAGTTCTCATTTAAGTTCTAATTCTGCGATATGGTCAGTGTAAGAAACTTCTTTCAAAAACATCCAAAAAATCTTGCAGACATTAAACTTTTATATAGCGGTGTATTTTAATCCTCCCGTGCTAAAAAATATGTGTTACTTTAATCTTATGGCACAAGCTTAGTGAGTGGCAGGCAGGCAGTGATATACAGAGTATTATGAAATCTGGTGTACAAACAAACGCCAGGGGATAAATTCATCCGTTACCTCAAGAGTGTTAAGCACTCTCCTTTAATAATTGGGATTATGTGGTACTGCTGATTCTCTCTTATTCTTACTGATTGTGACAGTGTTGTTGATTCTTTAAACAGAATACTTTTTATTAGAATTTCTCCAACTCCCCCAGCCGATAACACTTTTAGCATAGCTTAGCATAGATCATTAAATCCATTAGACCAGTAGCAACACTTTTAAAAAAGACAAGAGTGTCAGTATACTTTTTCCTATTTAAAATTTGACCCTTCTGTAGTTATATTGTGTACTAAGACCGACGGAAAGTGAAAAGCTGCTATTTTCTAGGCTAATTTGATTAGGAACTATACTCCCATTCTGGTGTAATAATCAAGGAAGTTTGCTGCCGTATCATGGCCGCAGCAGGCGCAGTGATTTCACGCAATTACTGGTCTAATTGGATTCAATGAACTATGCTAAGCTATGCGCTATCGGGAGATAGCAGAGAACGGCTGAATGGATTAAAAAGTGGTAAAACTCAATTTATTGACTCTGGGGGAGTTGGAGTGCTCCATTAAAGCATAGCCCAGGCGTGCCTCTGTTAGTTTTCACAATTAGACAATTAAACATCAGTTACTCCAACAGCCCACATTTGAATTGAGAATGGTGGCACTATAGTTTCTGTTAGAGCTTTATTTGAACTGAACTGTAGATATGAAATTAACAATAAATGTATCTTCACAGGTCTCCCGTGTTCACCTTTGAACTGGAAATTGGAGCTGCAGTGACAGATGTGGCCTGGGCTCCATACTCCTCTACTGTCTTTGCCGCTGTCACCACTGATGGAAAGGTAAAGAGTACAATTCTGCATTCTAACACGGCTGATGATACACAGGGCAAATTTTTGAGCAATTTTTCAATTGAGAATGGAAAAATTACTTAAATTTCTGTCTTTATAACTTAGATCAGTCTTTGGCCTGGTGACAGCAACATTGGCTAAAATTACCCAAAAACATTGCTCAAAAAGTTGACTCATGTATTATCAGCATAAGACAAATTTTATTTTGATAATAATAACAAAAAAATGAAATGATCAGCTATACATTCATTTTCCAAACCACTTATACTAACAATAATGTCTGAGAAATTAAGTGTTTTAGAATGTATCCTCTGTCACTGGATCCAGCCAGAGCAGAGACTGTTCTTAGGAGGGCAGCATAATACATAAATACCAATGTGGACGATGAGATTACTATTCATTTTAATATCCATTATCTTTTGCTGGATGACTGCAAGAGAAAAAAAATATAGAGGTGCTAATTACACTGAAAATATCAAACCATAAACTCATGCAACATTAATGCAAAGTCTAAAACTGCCTCCTCCTCAATTTCTCTCAGGTCCATGTGTTCGACCTCAGCATTAACGAATATGAGGCTCTCTGCCAGCAAAAAGTGGTGTCCAAGAAGACCAAGCTCTTGCACATTGAATTCAACCCTGTCCATCCCATCATCATCGTGGGCGATGACCGCGGCCATGTCACTAGCCTCAAGCTCTCTCCCAACCTCCGCAAGAAGCCTAAGGTAATTCTTAATCGATCAGTGCTATGCTACATGTGCTGAAATGCTGTATCCGCATCTGTGACAGTCAGGTGATGTGAATAATCCTCCAAATAGCAATATATAGCAAATTGATTTCACTCAATAGCCCTCCCAAGTTAGGATCTGATTGATTATATTAATAGCTGTAACTCTGAACTGCTTACTAGAGCTCACTGAAGATCCCTCCACTCTGTGAGTATCTGCACTTTAGCATTCTGCTAAACACATTTAGCAGATGTTCTCAGAGTGATCGCTAGACTTGTAATTGCTTAAAATGTTGCCTAATGATTGACAGGAACAGGATAGCATTTAATTAGAGCAAGAGCATTAAAGCAGGAAGAAGTTCATCTGGTCCTCATCATGGCACGGACAGTAACCATGGCGATCTTTGATTATTCTCCCTCACCAATGTGTCACTGTAATCGTATCAGACAAATGTCATGCGAGATTAGAGTGAATCTCTGACGGTTTTGTTCCGCCGCGGCACACGGAGGAAATAACATCGCACTAACACCTCTCTCATTACCTCCGCCGGTCGAGATGGAAACGTTTAAATGGGAGCTTCACACTGAGAAGTGTTTGTGATTGTTAGTGGCACCCCTGCTTCAGTCCTCTCACTACCAGCAGCTGACTCATCTCGGCCTCTTCATTTCTCTCTTTGGCTCCACAGGACAAGAAGGGTCAGGACTTGCCGATGAGTTCGGAGGTGGAAATAGCAAAGATGGAGCAACTGTTGAGCTCACTGAGATAGCCTGGGAAGAACTGAGGCACAGCAAAAATTTTATTGAAACATTTGAACTATCTTTTGTCTAGAAATATGAGTTAGTCTTACAGCACACCTGTAAAATGTAAAAAAAAAAAAGATATTTCACTTTATTTATTAAAGATTCATAATCATAAATACGATTTAAGCCCAAAAATTACAATAAAACATTAAATTCCTCTCAGGCACTGTTCTGTTTTTGCATCTGCAAACTCACTGTCCTCTAGTGTTTCGTTTGGAGGCCTTTATAAACAGCAAAGAAACTTTTATGAAATGATGTTTTCAAAATATTAATTCATGACAAACCTTGTTGCTCAGTCTGCAATTGATCGCTGCAGGCAGTACAAAATATAAACAGCATTCCGTCTCCAATTTTTTCTCACTCACGCTGTCAGCAAGAACCTCTGTTTGTTCCTTTGATGTGAGTTCTTTAGAGCCGGCACTGGCACACTCTCCTGGCTGGAGAGAAATATCAAAACCAGTATGAGCTATACACTAATGGCCACCACTGCGGCGGTGGACAGTCCCGTAGTGGAGATGGAGTCCATTCACATAGCTGCATCGCTGACACAGACACGGCCTCCCTCAGACCAGCTGTCAGCCCCAGAACACACCGCTCTGATCCGTGACCTGTGAAATATATATCCATGATCAGAAATGCCTAGTGCATTTCTTATCCTAGATATTTATTATAAATTAAAAAAAAACGCAAGTACTGTTTCTCCTCTGACTCTCTACAAACGGCTTCATATATAAAGTATTAGGAAAAGGATACAAAGATTCTCAGCACAATTGTTACACACACACTTCATACAACTACATCTGTACTACATAACCGCCCGCTTCTGACTTCTTCAAGAACATTTCTTTTCCCTTTTTTTGTGCACTACATTTACTTAGATTTCCTTCTCCTTTTTGTGCACCAAGTTTGCAACCTTTTAAAATAAATAAGTCTAAATCTAAAGACTTTGTGCTGAAAGGTTTGTGCTATTTGTCTTCACTAGGGCTGAACTGGAGCATCTGCTGAATGAATTAGTGAAAGAAAAATTCAAGCACTGCGTGCTGTACATTTTCACAAGAGAGCTCATTAGTCATGTAGGTCCGTGTGACATACAGATATTGTTATGTATGAAATCTCATGTAATGAAAAAGCTATTTTCTTTGCATTATTGGCAGTTAATGGTTCTCTAACCTCTGGATTATGTGTGGTCAATCGCCACATTGGCTATCATTATTATTTGATTTCATTTTTTTAACATGATTCCCAATTATTTATATTCATGATATCTAGCGTTTGTAGAGGCTTTATATATATTTTTTATTACTCCAATAATATCAGTCACTACTCAAATTAATGCACAGATCAGATTAGCATTGAATAGCATATGTGTTTAGGTAAAAATAATCTTTAGCAAGAAAAATTGTTTTCATCTAGAAACTATAGACAGAAAATATACAGTAAATATAGACATAGAAAATATTGTGTAGGGCAAGTTATTTAATTTTCATCGTCTCAAGTTAAAATATCTAGACGTGAAACAGTCTATTTTTTATTATTTTGTAAAAATGGGTTGAATTTAATTTTGAAAAAATTTTGTTTAGAGCGATTTATATCTACATGTACCGCGGGTCCCCTTTACCTGGAAGTCGCCATTATGCTTGTACAGTAACCGACAGAGGACAAATACAGTGCGTCTAGTCACTATGTTGTTCATGCGAATACAACACTGACACAATGATGAACAAGTAACAATAATACATTTGCAATAACATATCGATTGATCAAATAATTATGTAAATATAAAGAATGAATTTACCTTTGTAAAGAAACCTTATCGCTAGCCATCTCCGCTTTCTCGAACGACGACATATTTCTGTATCGGCCACCGTAGCTTCCTCAAAGGGAGGGGTTTGTTGCAATTCACAATCTCACCGCCAGAGGCTGCCAACATTTACACAGCGCACCTTCAAATATTTGTCTAACGTTACAGATGTTTAAGGATATGCATAAGCTTATTAGGTCGGATAATTGGAACAACAATGGATGTCACAAGTCCCGTGACCTGTAAGTAAATTCTGTCATAAATTACTCACCCTCACGTAGTTCCAAACCCGTAAGACCTTCGTTCATCTTCTGAACACATTTTTTTGTCGAAATCCGAGAGCTGTCTGAGTCTCCGTAGACGGCAATGCAACTGAAATGTTCCCAGAAACGTAGTGAATGCCTTGGTAAAACAGTCCATGTGAAAAAAAAAACGTTATTAGCACGAAGAAAACAAAAATAACAATTTACTCAATTTTACTTGTCCCCCAGGTTATGGCTTTAGAGAGTATCACAAGGCATATGCATGCATGCAAGTGAATACAACGCTTATTATGCTCATGTGTGCATGTTTCGGAACATTTCAGTTGTGTTCAGTTATTTTTACTGAACAGAAGTCAAGCCACTCTTTTATAGTCCCTTTCATTTTGTATCACCAGTGCTCTGTAAACACTGCAGGTCATTGTGGTTACAGATAAAGAGGATTTCACCAAGCCGATCACTCACTAAATGTTTCCATACCTTTGAGTTTTATTTTTGTACTTTGTACTCATCCAATAAGAGTTCGAGGAGGCACTGCATCCCTCTACTCATGCAGACCTTCCTTTAGAGTTAGTATTCATGTAGTGTTACGTCGGTAATATTTGTACTAGGAAAAAAAGTGTTACAAATATGGTTGGATTAACATCAGAGTGGGAAAATTCAGCCGAACCTGTGACAAATAAAACATGTATTTGCATTATTTGCTATCCCACGTGGCAAGAAACTAAAATGAAATAAAAATGTATTAAAAAATGTGTAGGTCCAGCAAGTTTAGTGAAGACATAACACATACCATATTTTGAATTAGACGTTTAATTTGATTGAAAGACAAAACATCAAAGAACAACCCACAAAGTAGAACAGATGACTTTTTCATTTCCGTAAAAATAAGACAAAATATGATGAGAGGACAGTCCTTCTCTCTGAGATGGCGAAAGAAGGAAACCAAAAGGCAAAGTGGAGGTGAAAAGGGTGAAGGTGTCGGAGTTGACATCATCCCTCACACAATCCACTTTCAAATGCTCCGATTTGAATTTTTCCCCACTTCAAATCAACACTTACACAATGTATACAACAGCCCACAGAAAGAGGAAGGAAGGGAGGATATATAAGCAAGGGATAAAATTACATTTGTACAAAAATAGATTTTTTTCCTATAGTTTTCTCAACGTTTTTAAAAGGTCCTGTCTCTGTGACGACTGAAGCGGTGACTGTGTCAGGGTCAAAGTTTATCCTTTCTAGTTTAGATTGCGGGGGGGAAAGTGGCTAAGCGATGGGTTCCTTTCGATTTCTTTCCACCAACGAGACATTTGTTTGAGGTTTTTGCGAACATAAAATGATTCATAAGTCAAGGAGCTGGTGTAGGATCTTTTCTTAGGGCTCTCAACTGCTGGTATTAGTCTAAAATTTAACTGTGTGTGTAATTCAAGGCTGAACACAAAAGCTTCAGCAATTAAAAACATTTCTAGCATTTGAGAATACAACAGTGCAATTAGGCCTGGTTTTAGTCAATTTAAGAAAAAACGCTTGGCTCCCTTAATAACATCGTTTCGGAAACATTTAAAGAATGGATTTATATACTTTCATATTTAGAAATATACACACATTTACATATAGACAAAATATAGCTTTACGTTATAAAGCATTTGCGTATGTATTAATTCTATCTAGGTTATCGTTTCTGCATTGCTCCATTTCCAACAGGAGAAAAGTTTTTGATCTCAAACCTGAATATGGCTTCAAGTCACCGGTGATCCAAAATATTCATTCATTAAAAAGTCTAGCGAAGCCATTAAAATTCATTTGCCACGCAAGGAAATGAGGGTAAGAGGACGAAAAGCTGATTTTCAGAAATGGAGACGCATCCTAAAGAAACGGCATGGACCGAAGTTGCTTGGGCTTCCCTCTGGATAAACCAAATCGAGTGATTTAAATCAAGCTATTGCTGAAGACCCCTTTGAGACTGCACTCAAACAAAAACAAACATTGATAACATCACGTAAAAGTGCCATTTTTATCCAATTAAATACTTGTACAAAATTCAAGTAATGTTGCAGTGCTGTATCTCCACCACTAGGTGGAAGTCTCAGCTCTCCCATTGCCTCAGTATTATTCTCAACCAGTACTGCTCCACTCCTAATAGCTCTCTATATACTGCTGGAGACCCGAATCTTGGTCCTGGCGGTGTAACCTTGTTCACATGTGGTCTTTCCTTGCCAGAGTTTGAAAAAAAAAAATCAACCTCACCATGGACAGTCTTTGGGAAAAGAAAAATGCTAAATGCATAGTTTAGCAGCAGCAGCATACAGAAAATAAAGAAAATGCGGAAGATGGCAAATTACAGACCCAGGAAACAGATGATACCTCATAATAAAAAGGCAGCCCCAGAAACACAACAATGGGACTTGAAACATGAGGTTAAGTGCTTAGAAACATCCTAATGATAACAAACATTTGCAAGACCTGAATGCATGAGGCGGCTCGTGTGAACGGCTGACACAGGAGTGGATGGGGGACACAAAAGACTACACCATAGTAAAAGTGACCGAAAGAGAGGTAACGTCACGCATTTTGAAAAATCCTCCAAAAAAATACAGGATACCAATACTGAATTGGTTGTAATAAACTGTACAAGTGTCAAGCTCGTTTGGAAAACCACTTGAGGTGTATTGGTATACAGACGAGACACAGTGGGACATGTGGGCGGCTCACAGGTGGCAGGATGTCCGCTATAAGCGTCCTTCGTTTACGTTGATCATAATCGCGGGTTTCTGTGAGAACAGGCAGATTTGATTTTTTTAAAAGCTCATGTTTCGAGTGCATAATGAAAAAGTGTGAATGATCATAATCCAAAGCTCAGGGTGGCTCATTAGATGCTGGGATCTGCTCCCATCGACCTCAGGCGGCCCGTTCCTGTCTGATCCTGAAGTTACGTCCTTATTGCGTCTCCCACACACCACAGATAATGCTCACTTGGTTCAGAGCAAACTGGCTTCTTAAATGACAGTAATTACAAGAACATTCTATCAGGAACAGCCCGCTTGAGGGGGAAAAAAACGGCAATTCGAGCAGGATTGTAATCGCAAAAACTCCCACCAGGGACTGAAAACACAATGTTTGTGTTAGAAACCCAGATTATTACCCGCATTTCCACGATCATCATCATCATCATCTCCCATAAGTCTTCATGTGCCCAGACACGCCAGCCCAGGATGGCCCTATCCAATCCTGAATGAGGCTGATTACAGCCTTGGATCCCTCCCATTAGACCCATTATATCCCAACGTACACGACCCTGCATAAAAGATTCCTGCAATTACTGCACCTCCACTAAATCTATCGTATTTTTTTTTTCATATGTGAAGGATAGTTTGATACACCCGTGTCCACTGTTGTCTGTGGGCTTGAAGTCCATTGTCATCTTTTTTTCTTGCGTGTATATATTTATATCTTTATACAAAGTATAAAACAGACCCATGGACGCCATGACTTTGTATTGGTTCTGAAAGTTAATTTGCTCTGGCAAATGGTGTCACGTGTTCAGTTTCTAAGGGGCCTTTGGGGTGGCAGACCCTTGTGTCCCCCCCGGCGACAGGAGGACGTTATGTCATTATGTCATTTGGTGGGGCGCTTCTAACATCTCCATGAGGAAGGTATCGATGGGCGTATCTCCTATGAGCTTGAAGAAGAACAGATGCTCCAAACACTTCAATCCAATTGAACGCAGGGCAGGGAGCCGCAGCAACAGCTTAGCAAACCTGCACGCAAAAACACACATGATCAAAACATGACGGATGCACAATTAAACCGATGGCTCTTATCTGTGCTTGATACAACTCTGACAACCTGACAGCCTTTGAAGTCAGACAAGACCTAAGTATGAAGCTGTTCTTCAGAAATATCTTTTTGATCATATCTCAGTATATATAATTCAGGCCCTGCAGGTAAGTGGTTCTTGTACCTTCCAGGTTGTTCAGGGTACTTCTGTTTGCAGTAGGCTTCCAGAGAGGCATAGACCTTTTCTCTGAGCGCCTCCACCTCACCTGGGTTTGACAGGCCTTTAGAGTCTGAAACAGAAGATGCATAACAAAGTTTTGGAGGAGAAACTGTACTATTGCGCTCCAGAACAGCCTCCCAGAAGAGCAATGCAGCCGATAAAACTCGAAAACACTAATGGAACCTAACCGATATCTTCAAAATACAGAATTACATTCCTAAGACTAATTCTTTCTCAACTCAATCCGGTACTCTGGAAGGGGCCTCTAATTGGGCAAATGAGAGCTGTCTTTTATCCCCCTCTATAAAGTGAAGGGAACAGAAGAGAGGCCTGTCTTTCTCATTATTGGGGGGGGGATTGTTTACTCTGGGGTACAAAGGCCAGTGTTTAAAAAAATCAGACTGACAGGGAATCATTGGACATGGGATCAGGAGAACATCACGGGCAATTAGAATTTGCCTACAATATTGATTTCAAGAACTAAAGCTATACGTCTATAGATTTTCATCATTAGAAACACACTTCTGACT